>NC_142668.1:4180000-4435000 GCF_026168435.1 Sesamum indicum
GAAACAAGAAGCAAGAAGCAAGAAGATGAAGGAAAGAAGTATAGGAGAAGAAATCACATACCAGCAGTGGAGACGGGAGAGAATAAGAGGCCAGGTGCTCAGTGTAACACCAGGGGTTTTTTCCCTTTTTTTGGAAAAAAATGTCTAGATCACCAAGTTTCCAGTTATTCCTCTAGTCTCAATTGATTTGTAAGAGGAGCTTGGGTCCCCCCCGCACCCCATAGGAAAAAATATATATAATGCTGGCAGATTTACCAGTTGTGCTCTTTCACAATAGACGACGTAATCAATCTGACGGTTTGGAAAATGCCGATTGCATATGCATGAATATTAATTCTTGAAGAAGCTCCTGATAAATTTTCGTTAAAATAATAAGATTGAAAAAATAAATTGAGAAAAACACCAAACAAAAGAAAGGGAAATTTCCGAATCGTAATTAGGTATTGACATGATAACCTGAGAGAAGCGGGCAGCGAGGCGAGAGAGCAACGCCAACTGAAGAAGAAGAAGAAGAAGAAGAAGAAATGGTTTGAAGTATTTGAGAGAGGAAGGTTCCTTCTCTTTTTGTGATCAGTAGGTAGGTTGCTGCTGCTAATTCTGTGATCTGGGATTTGGGATTATGCATTAAAGGGCAACCTGGAGCCCGGCAAGTAATCGGTATGTGCTTAGTGAGATCTTACTCTGTATTTCTGTGGGTTAATTCATTTGATATAGGATAGGAAATGTGTAAGAAATTCAAACCCCCCTCCCCTCCCCAAAAAAAATTAAATAAAAATAAATTATCATTCTATATTTTTTAAAATGAAGCAATATCAGTCTCGACATGTTTGCTAAGTTACAAGCATAGGTTTTGTTTGGGTAAAATGTAAAAATCCCTCCTATGGTTTTGCAAAAAAGTAAAAGAAAACCATGTCATAAGAAAATAGGGTAAATGCTCCATTGTATTTTCTAAGAATTTGTTTGTTTAGTATATAAAGTGGTACATAAGAAAAGTTGAAGTAAAAATGAATATATATTTGATCGTTTGGTATTAGACTAAGGACTAAGAATTGAAACATAGTGGAGGACAGAGAGAGTTAATAAGACAAGAAACTGAAACTTTTCATTTTTGGAACTTCCCTGCATTCCGTGCAGACGACTCCCTTTTAATTATGTTGCTCAACAACTATTGTTTTCTACTCTAACTAGATGAAAGAAAAGTGTCATACATCTTTTCATTTAGTACTAACATGCAACCCTATCCACTACTAGTTGGAACAAATTTCCCGTCTTTTAGTTCATATATGGGGTTGGCCTCTATTGCCTTCTCTTGGGCCTAGTTACTGGGTTTGAAGGTGGCCCAAGCTCAACAATGTATGCAAGCCTCGATTGTATCAATTCTTGGCCCATCAAAATCGGCCTTTTTCCACAAGGCTAGAGTGTGGGAATTGGACTATGAAATTCTCCAGCGGTTCCCAAGTCGCTTTTGCCTCAATCTGCTCGTGCCATTGAACCGAATTCTTTAGTTCGCCTTAGATCTTTTGTGTAGAGATGAGAGTCCATGATTTTGGATGGCACATCAGTCGGCAGGGTTTGTTAGACAGTTACGGCAAGGGAGCAATTAGAGTCGGGGGATCTCCAAAGCATGGTTTGAGGAGTGACTCGTGGAAAACTGGATGGATTCTTACAGTCGATGGTAGATCGAATTTATAAGCAACCGCGCCTATGCGGCGGAGGTCACGAAATGGTCCAAAATACCTATTGCCGAGCTTTTGGTATGAGCAGAGCTCCACTAATTACTGGCGATATTGCTGTAACTTGAGGTAGACCCAATCGCCCTCTTCGAAGGACCTGAAGGATTCATTAGGGGTGTTGAAGGGATTTGTCAAGCGAACCTATATTTGAATTCCCCACGAGTAAGAAGGGAGGGACGGCGGCATTTTTCCTTAGAGAGCTTGGAACGCAGCATGCCATTTGCACTGTGGAAGGAAGAGTTGTACCAATACTCCGCCAAAGGAACTTGACCCATAGTTTAAGTTCATTGCTAACAAAGCAGCGTAGGTGTCTCGAGGCAACGATTAAGTGCCTTGGTTTGTCCATCCAGCTGAGGATGATAAGCACTATTGCTAGCTAATTTGGTGACCAAAATTTGGAATAATTCCTCCAGAATTGGCTAAGGAAAATGTTGTTGCGGTCATTGACAATCACCCTAGGTACACCATGTAAATGGTATATTTCTGTGAGAAAAACCGAGGGCAAGCTAACAACCGTGAGTGTGTTGGAAGGGTGACAAAGTGTGCAAATTTGGTGAGGAGATCCACCACCACCTAAATTACCATTTTTCCAAAAGACGAAGGCAAATGTGTGACAAAATCCATGGAGATTTCCTCCGAAACTTGGCTAGGAATCGCCAGCGGTTGAAGAAGACCACAATGTAATTAGGTGGAGTACTTGCATTGGTTACACAACACATATTTAACCATAATTTTCTTAACGTCATCCTTAATTTTTTGGCCAATAGAGTCAGTTACTAGTCTGGATAGAGTGGCTTTGACACCCAAGTTACCTCCCAGCGGAATCGAATGGAACTTGACTATGAGCTTTGGGGTCAAATTAGACTCACGTGGGATAAGCAGACAATGTTTAAAATATAGGAGGCTATCTAGCAACAAATAACAAGGTTTGTGAGATATATGTTGGATACCTGAGAGATAAAATCTTTCCCAAGTTGATGTTGAGCATAGGATTGGTGAAGGGCGGTGAGAAATATAAGGAAATGGAGCTGACTGCAAGGAAAGAAGGAACCCTTGATAATGCGTCAGCTATAATGTTTTCCTTTTCTATTTTGTAGTGTATCTCATAATCATGGTCAATTAACTTTGAAAGTCACTTCTGTTGCTTAGGAGTTTGTATAATTTGTGACATTAATTTTCTTAATGCTTTTGTGATCCGTGTAAATGCGAAAAGGCCTACCTAATAGATATTATTGCCATTTCTTGACAGCCTCGTTGATTGCATATAGTTCCCGAACATAAGCCGAGGCAACAAACATTTGAGGGCTCATCATTTTGCTAAAGAAATAGAGAGGGTGGTTGTTTTGGGACAAAATCGCACCCACTGCCACTCCCAGAGCATCTGCGGTGACATTAAAAGGAGTTGAGAAATTATGCAACGCTAGAATCGGTGGGGAACAAGGGAGGCTTTCAGCCTTTCAAAGGCTAAGTTGGCGACAGAAGACCAAGTGAATGCCCGCGCTTTGAGCAAATCTATGAGAGGGCGGGTGATGGTGGCATAGCCCCTCACAGACCGTTGGTATAAACCTGCCAAGCTTAAGAAGACACTCAAACCTATACTAGATTGAGGGGTGGGACATGAGTGTATATTTTTTTTCTTTGTTTAGGTATTTTTTATTATGGAATACGGAAGAAATAAGAAATTTTCTTTTTCTAGGTGTAAAAAATATAGTCAATAAAATAAAAGATTTAATGGACAAAGAAATAGTGGATTCCATCGATTTCTATAGTTACTTCTTAAACGGTCTTCTCTATACACCGGAGCCTTTACTTCATTTAATCAATGTTATTGGAAACTTGTATAGTTCACAAACACTCTTTGGCTATACCCATGAATTAACCAGTAACAGGTCTTTCATAATCAGACCCACTTATAAAATAACGATATTTAATTATGAAAGTTAGCTAGGTAGCTGACCCCCATAGTTCGTTCTTGACCGAGTAAGAACTTCATTTTCATGTTTTTTTTTTAATTTGAATAAGATTTCCTTCGCTTAATGGATAACCATTTGCTACCAATAGAGAATTGCTTGTCATCTTAAATCAGGTGATCGGGTTTGCACCAATGGAGAGCATAAACTTTATACATAACAGGGGGATCGATTTGCTTATCTTTAGATAACTAATGGAGTTCCTTCTTCCATTCTATCTTATTGGTACTAATCATTTATACTAGAAAGCGGTTTTCTTGTTTTTTTTGAATTTTTGTGGGTTAGGTCGCACTCCATGAACCGAAATAAAATGCCCTAAGTAATCAATAGATTGCACAACGCAAGTGCATTTGGAAAACTTAGTGACTGATTAGTGAGTAGTAACTCCAATATCAAACTTAAATATATAAGATTTTTTATCCAAGTAGTATTGTAAACCAAGATACGTCAAAAAAATGATAACGAACCTTCAAAGATAATGTTGTAGCAAATTATTCATCACCGATTTGAATGTCGAGGGCCCGTTTGTTAAGCTAAAGGGCATGATGAGAAACTCATAATGGCCATCAATGGCTTGGAAAGCCATTGAGGGTATACCCTTAGGAAACATGCGGATTTGGTGGTAGCCGGATCGTCAATCAATTTTGAAGAAAAATTAGGCACCATGGAGCTCGTCAATAAGCTCATCCACCATAGTGATAGGAAACGATCCTTAACTATGATAACATTAAGGGCGCGATAGTTGGGGCAAAACCACTAAGAGTCGTTTATCTTTCTGACAACAACACCAGAGATGAATAAGGACTGGTACTTGGGCATATGAGGCCATCCTTCAACATCTTCGCAATCAATTTTTCCATCACTTCCTTTGGCATTGGGGGTAACGATATGGCCGAATGTTGATGGGGTTGGAGTGGGGTACTAGGTGTATATGCTGATCACGTGGGCGCCAGAGAATGAAAAGTGGAAAACCTGCTTCATAATGTTGGACAAGTTGGGCCAGTCTGCGAGAAATACATTGATGGTTGTAGAGTCAGTAGGTGAAAAGAGTAGTTTGGTTGTTTGTAGATGGTGTGGAAGGGCCTTTAGTGTGGATCATGGCAATAACATGCAAGGAATCAATGGAATCAGTAGAAAGTAGCCGACATAGTTGATGGAAAGTGGAGGAGGTGATAATGGAATTGTCCCCTTTAATGGTGATCACAGAACCATGGTGGTGGAATTGCATAGATGGTAACTAAAATCCAAAATGAAGGGCCCAAGGGATTGAAGCCATTGTACACCCAAGACGGCATCAGCCATTTGAATAGGGATAAGGTAATAAAATGGTGAAAAGTGTGGTGCTAAATAACCAAAAGAACAACCTCACAAATGCTGAAACAATATAAAGAGGTGTCTTTGCCAACCATTACAACAAACAATGGAATGGTATGAATGGAAAGTTGAAGGTGGTGAGCAACTCATGGTTGAAGGATGTTCTGCAAGCTGCCCTAGTTAATGAGTACAGTTATAGGTAATCCCTTAATGCTGGCACAGACACGAAGAGTGCATGGAGAGAGGGAGCCAGAAATGGCACCCAATGATAGTTGGAAATGCTGGTGCAAAGGGAGAGAAGTTTTATTGTGCAATGGGACTTGAGGAGGATATGGGACACTGTGTCGTGGAGATGTAGGATTTGGGTCATCAGGAGGAAGTTTCTGCCATTTCTTCCTCCCATAGAAGGAGGAGAAATTATTTAGCCTTGCACTAGTGCCCCTAAATGGAATTTCTCATCATAGTTAAAACATAGGCCCTTGGCCCGTCTAGTTACATTTCGGTTGGTAATAATCTATGAATGGGTAGTAGTGCCCGAGGCTGGGCTAGTGGAAGCGCGAAGTGTGGTGGCTGGGCAGGTAATAGTGCTAGTAACAAGGTTGTTGGGCGGTAGAAAGTAGGTGTAACAGATGATAAAGGACAAGTCAGGTATGACTGGTAAGCCAATTTCAACTCCAAAAGCTTTGCAAGGCCGATAGTTTTGGAGATATTACCAAATGAAGGACAACCATTTCACGCTGAATATCTGGCAGAAAATCCGACAAAAAATAGTTCAAGATGGAGTCGGGAGAGAGACTCGCGACTCTATACATAGATGTTCAAACTCCAATTGATAATCCACAATAAGACTCATATGCCTGACTTTGAAAAATCTTAGCGATGGTTTCCCATAAGACAATGGGCCAAAATGTAACTCTAGTGCACTAAGAAAGTTTGGCCAAATGATGAGAAGGTGGTTGTTATGCATCATTTAAACCATCTACAGTGTTCCCAATCATATAACAAGAAACAAACAGAAAGGCTTTGCTCGGTTAGTATGGAGTAGTAGGTGAAAAATTGCTCGGCTTAAAAAACTTAATCAAGTGGGTTAGAGCCATAAAATCGAGGTAGTTGTAGCTTTTGCGATGAGGGTGGAGCATCAATTTATGTAGGTGTGGGCATTAAGGTAGGAGATGAAGGAGGAGTGACAAGATGCTTTGATTTAGAAGAGGAGGCAACATTGGTAAGCTTGAGTTGAAGGTCAATCATTGTGGCCAAGGTTGAATCATGCCTAGCATCTATGGTGGAATAGAGCTCCTACACGATGGCCAGGTCTGATGCCACCGAGTCTTGGATGAGTTGAAGCTCCGTTTGTGATTGTTGGGAAATTAAAGCATCAAGTTGTTAGACTAAGGGCCAAGAATTGAAACAGAGTGGGGGAGAGAGAGCTAATAAGACAAGAAACTAAAACTTTTCGTGACTGAATTCCCCTACACTCCTTGTTGACAACTCCTTTTAATTTTGTTGCTCAACGACTATTGTTTTCTACTCTAGCTAGATGAAAGACAAGTGTCATACATCCTTTAATTTAGTACTAACATGCAGCCCTATTCACTACAACTTGGATCAGACTTTCCTTCTTTTAATTCATATATTAGGTTGGCTTATGTGGCCATCTATTAGGTTTGGTTAATGGGTTGAAGGTAGCTTAAGCTCAACAATGTGTACAGGCCTTGTTGTATCATTTGGTTAAGGAGAATAGTTGGAGAGAAAGGAAAACTAGATGTATATGAAACTCTTTCGAGGTCCAATTTTATTTTCATCCAAAATTGAGAGAAAAAAGTAGAAGTGTAAGGCAAAAAAGACAAAAAAAAAAAAAAAAAAACGCTTATTTTATTTAAATTTGAATTCTTTATTTGAAGTCATTGGTAGTAATTTTATTTGATTTAAACTCATTTTGATGAATATTTTATTCTTGTTTAATGAATCATTTTTCATAATAAGGTTTTAAAAATTTTGATATACTAAAATTATTTTAGTATAATTATAAAAATTAGTATTTTCTTTTCAGTATCTTTTTCCTTCAGTACCAAACAATAGAAGTATTTGAAATTTAATTCCCTTCTAATTATGTCAAACAACTTAAAGGAAAACTAGTATTCTTTCTGTCCCTTTGCCTTTTAACTTATCTTCACCACTTCTCTCACTTGAACAAAACAAACCCTAAATATTACATACTTGCCCTGTCCGTTAAATTATACTAACATAATTGACTTTTGAGTGATTGGACCATTATTTCCTCATTTCTTATAATTGTTTGATGTGTGTTAGTGAATTTCGATCTTTGGATGTTATAAACTATTTATAACCATTTGATTTTAAATTTTAAGAATCAAGGGTGCAATTTATAAGCTTTTCAAATTTAGATATTATATTTAAATAATATAGGATATATAAATGATGAATAACGACAACCATCGAATCATAAATTCTTTAAGATCAAGGGTCCATATTAAAAAAAATGAGTTTTTAATTTTATACTATACAAGTTTATAAAATAAATAAATATATTTAACCATTATATATAAAATAAGGGTTAATAGCAATTTACTCTCTTGTGATATTAAAAATGAGCAAATTTTCCCCCTATGGAAAATAAATAGCATTTTACTCCCCGTGTTTTACAAAATGATGCATTTACCTCCTTAAGTAGGGAGGTAAATTGCTTCATTTTTTGAAAATAGGGGGATAATTTGCAACATTTTGAAAAATACAGGCGCATAAATTGTTATTCTATTTTTCATAAGGGGGCTGTTTGCCTATTTTCTATAACATAGGTAGGTAGATTGCAATTGATCCTATAAAATAAACAATAGTAGATATATAAATATGATATACATATATAGACATAGGAGACAACAATCACCGCTGACGCATCTGGACACACAACTATGGCCATTCTTACCCCCTAATTCGCTTTTTTTGTTGCCCAAAGAAGGAGAAGGCCTTCTCCTTGTGCCCACATACTTGGCAGGAGAAGGCGACCCTTCTCCTTCTTTGGGCAACAGCTCCCCGTAGCCCAGTAGCCATCGCCACCGTCCAAAGATGCGACGATAGTGACTGTCATGGCCTATATATATTATATTAAAGTAATAAAACATATTTAAAATTTAAATATTTATAACTTACAAAATATTTTTTTATTCATATAAATATATAATTTTTGTAACTTTTTATTTAAAAATAAATTTATTTACTAATTTACTAAAATACTAGTATACTTGTGAAACTAAATAATAACATTAATTAATAATATATATTATAAATAAATAATAATAAAACATCTTTTATTTTTTAAAATTATAACTAATACAATTTATTGCTATTTATTTAAAGTCAAATTGCAATTATTAAATGCCACTTGTGTTATTTATATTAGAAACAAGATCAATTTTGACATTCTGCCTCTAAAAGTGGGTGGAAAAAAAAAGCTTTAGCTCGTAGGTAGGCTAGAAAAATATCCTACTCCCCATTAAAAATTGAAAGAATGGGATTTTCTTCGTTAATTATATATATCACATGGGATTTTAAGCCTAACTTTTTTAATATAGGGTGGTTTTTTGCAACTTCATAAAATTACAATGGGGAATTTTGCATTTTACCCTAATTTTTTCAAAAAATATTTAATCTAAAAATTAAATAATATATATTCCCTTATATAAAAAATGTTGGATCTTGATTTCAATCCAAGGTGTAAATTAACTAATAGATCAATAGGATACACTTTATTTAATTTAAATAAGTGATTTATATTTAAATAAGTATACAACTAAAGTTATATATATTGGATAACAAATAAATTTATATATATATATTTATATAATAAGTTGAATATATGAATATATTTTTATATCTATATATAGAGAGAGAGAGAAGGGAAGGGGAGTAGGAAGGAGAGGGAAAGGACGACGTGGTTGGGGAGAAAGGAGGGCAGTGAAGAATCTGGGGAGAAAGGAGAGGAGGGGGCGACAACACGTTGAAGAGGATGGAGAAGGGCAAGGGGGCAAGAAAAGGAGGGTGGTGAGGGGGGGGGGGGGGGGGGAGGGAGCGTCGATGGTCCATCAGTTCGACGAAGTAAGATAATATTTTATTATTTTTATATATATATTAATATTTTTATATATAAATATATAGTTATGTATTAATATATTAAACATATAGAATAGTACTTTTGAGAGAAAATGGTGATATTATTGCTGAAAAATCAAAGAATCAATGTATGCAAACAGCACAAAGACAAAAAACAAATACCCAAAAAGAAATAAAATAGAAATGAAACAAACAACTAAACATTGTCAATCCTTAGAATTCTATGGAAAGCTTGCCTAGTTGCATCATGACCCTCAACACCCAGATAACGATTCTGCAAGCACGCCTAGTAGCCAAGAATGCAATCCATGTGATCATCAATAGGCAAGTTTGTGTTCTCGAAAATCAACTTGCTACGAGCCCACCATAGAAACCAACAAACGAGAAGGACACGACAGAAATCATAATTATCCATATTCCTGTATAACGCTCGGAGCCAAACTTACGGGTTATTGTGAGCACACTGCGACTGACTATAAGGGAGACTAGAAAGTTCCCACACCAAGCGAGGATAGTGACAACGAACAAGGACATCCTCGACTTCATCACTGCAACAAGGACATCCATCGTCTATCTAAACACACATGGTGCCAAGCGAGCTGCTGTAGACAACTGCAAATAGTTACACCTTTGGGGGAACAACTGCTCACCAGATACATTTCCCAAAGCGTGAAGACGATGAAGAAGCTCCAGAGTTGCCCCAAGTACCACCTTCTTTGATCATGACGAGATAAACATTACACACAGAATAGCACCCGTGTTGCTCGTAATGCCACCTAAGAGCATTTGGGCGTCCTTGATTCATCAACTCCACTTCCGTAGGTTTGAAGGTAGTCTGAACTAGAGCCTCGTTCTAATCCCCCCTCCCCCATCAAACAAAGAAGCCACTGTTGCATTAAAAGGAAGCTGAATGGGAGTAGTAATGACTCGAAAAGAAACTGGCCTAGGGATCCAACGATCTGACCACATATGAATCAACGTTCCATCTCTAATTTACCACTGAGACCCAATAAGTATCACAGTTTGCACTGCTAGAATGCTCCTCCACGTGAACGAGTTCCCTTGCAGACCTGAATAGTGAGGGAATTGGATGTGAGGAAGTACTTGTGTTTGAGCATGCAACTAAGTAGGCTGTCCAGATAGAAAACAATCCGCCAAACTTTCTTGGCAAGCATAGCAAGATTGAAAGTACCCAATTTTCGGAACAAGTCCCCCCTCCTCATTGCAAGCACAAATTTTATCCCAAAATAGGTCTGATTTTTTAGCAAGATTGAACATATGTCTGGTTCTCAAAATCTAGGACAATCCTAAGATTTTTTAGCCAATCATTCTAGTTTATTTTGTTAAATTTATTAGTCTTAAGAATTGCAGTGAGTGAATTCTTAGACATCTACATCAAATGTAAATATAAATTTAGTAGATTATTGTAATATTATATATCAAGTTTAAGACTTGGTCTTCAGTCATTAACCCGTCCCACTATTTCTTCAAAAAGTCCACCACTCTCAAGTGGGGTTTTCGGGAAACTATTTCCTTGTAGGCTTGAAGTCCACAAATGCAATTCTCAACCGCCGCCCCCTACGACTCATGAGACAGGAAAACAGGAGTATTTCCATTTGTTCACAACAATAGTGTAGCTTTCTTCCATTCCAAACGTGCCATGACTCGTGAAACCACGAATGGGTGAAAGTAGCATCTGCACCACATTGTTGTGGATGGAAGGCTTGAATTTAATCAAACCATTTGAATTTCAATCCATTACGGGCCTAATATTTAACTTGGACTATCCAAGTGAGAGTTAAGTTTTGTTGTAACCGAGACCTCATCATTATAAGATTTTGCTTGCATAAGTTTTAATCATTAAGTATAAACAGATGCATTTCAAACACATCATACTCCAAGTATTAAAACATACACCACATGCAAAAACAAGCCTAGCACGCCCCTGTTGGATGATCACAAGCCTAATCCTAAGTGACCCACTGAGTCCGCAGTGAGTTTATGGTCAATCTAGGGTGTGGTCCTAACTATTACAAAATAGTAACACATTATCATTCTAGTGGCCCTTCCTCTTTGTTCTTCTTCTGTTGTGAGCTTCGTTCAACAGGCCTAGGCCTTCCTCTCCTTGGAAGCTAACATTTATTCAAAATAAATGAACCTCACAACACTAACTACACTCATTACAACTGAAATTGAAAACCCCAATCAAAAGTTGGGAGGAATACAAAAGGAGGGAGAAAGCAAACCTTATTATTTCAATGCCAAAAAACGAAAGAAGGAGTTAAAACAAAGAGGAACATACGCCTCACCCAACATAAATTAAACCATGCATCCGGCTAATGGGCTTTGTGATCATTCCCGTTGTTTATCCAATAAATAATAATTAACACATTTATATCAAATATAAACATGCTATACAAATAAATACAATCCATGTATTTAACAATAGATATCCAATATCTAATACCAAAAATATAAATAAATGTAGAAAATAACATACTAATAATGCAATTAAAAAATAGATATCAACCATACATCCAATATACAATTTTTTGTTTGTTTGAAAACTATTTCCAAATTAATTTAAGGCACAATTTAATTTTAAAAAAATCCAATTTAACTAAAATTAAAATTAGTCAAAACTAATAATTTTACAAAAATTGTAGAAAAACGGCACAAAACGGCCCAACCATTCGGAACAGCAGACGGCCGGCTGCCACCAGGGCAGTGCGGCCAGTGACGGGCCGGCAGGGCAGCAACGGCCGTACAACTCCATTTTTCAATATTTTTTTTTTGAATTTCTGCAATTAAAGTTTGAAATAAAACCATGCATTTACAGAAAATTCAATTATAAAAAAATGCATAGATATCTATAATTTAAAAGTAAAATTAATACATATTTTCTAAACACATAACCATGCTTCAAAGCCATTAAACATGCTTTTCAAAAGCAAATTAAACACGTAGTTCATGCTCAACACATAATAACATGTTAACCTTAAAGCCACAATACCAAACCGGGCTCTGATACCATTGAAAGATTCGGTATGGCCAGAGAACAAAACGAAAGTGTGAAATAAAAAATATTTAAAACAAATCAAGCCCGATCCATACTTGAAGTCCAAGCCCATTTGAGGGAGGTTAGATCAAGTTAAGAAGCAGTTGGAACACCTCACCATGATGAAGATAATGGAGTCGTTATTTCATCATAGTTGAAGGTTATATGCATGTGTGTGTATAGGTTGCCTTAGAGGCAAACTTTGGTAGTTATTGAATTTTGAATTCAATTGTATGTACTATAGAAAAACTACACACATATCATGTATAACCAACATCTTTAGCCACGGAATTCTGCTCCCTTTTCTCTCCAAAAATGTTCTCCTTTTTGTTCTATATTGAATTGGATTCAATTTAGAACATAAAAATATTCCGAAAGGACCAAACTAGAGACTAGGTGAAAATCCATGTGAACTTTTAGGCTCCCGAATCCATACGAGTATGGTCCTTCCGTCTACCATTTCTCGGCCTTAGTTTAGGGCATGAAATTGGGCTTTGATTCCCATATTGGACTAGGCGTCTATGCTTAATACTTGAGATCGCGTTATGCCAAATTGCTCGACATAGGAACCTCTTCTTTCTATTAAACCAATAATTGTGGCTATAACTTTATAGAGTGTTGTCGCATCTCCAAGTGCATAGGAGATACCTTTGTTATGTTTCGACAGGGGATGGATCCTCTTCATGGAACTCACCGTCCTCGCTGCATACTTTGATTGCACTAGACAAGGCTTATGATGATCATGTCTGAGACACGATCACCTCTCGCACAAATTTAAGATACAATCATCGCATGCATGTGACTGTCATTATTACTCAAGTTTGAGGACTACTTTCGTACTATCAGAGTTGGGGACTCAAGTCATACCGACCAAGCCTCCAAGGCTTGCATATGACGATCCCTGCCAATTAGTTTAGTTGATTTGAATGAAAAACGACATCTAATAGTTGGGTGTAGTACCTAGCATTTTTTAGCCGATGGTTATCTTCTATGTTAACAACGGTGTTGATAACACAAGCAAATGCAGCAAAATCTCATCACCCTTTTGAACACATTATTAGACGCTATCATCTGTTTAGAGATATAGGGAGCATAGGTGACGTTGAGATGGACCAAGTCAACTCAGTAGAAAACATAATAGATCCACTAACTTAACTAGTGTAGCAAATTGCTCATATCCAGCATCTTGATAAGATGGGATTAAGGTCGATGGGTGATTGGCTTTAGGTCAAGTGGGAGATTGTTAGAATAGGTGATCAGAAAGCTAATTAGATCGGGTTGGATGTATTCTATTTGACGATACTCAATATAACGTAATATTATTTAGTAAATAAAAATGAGTGTTCACTATTGGCCCTATCTTGTTGTGCTAACTTATTATGTTTAAATTTGTTAACATCACGACAAAGCGCACAGATCATTTAGACAACCCATGTAGTTGGATTGCGCATTGACTGATGGTTATGAAATCAACTGCTAAGGGGTTGGGTTTGAAACGTTCCAAGTTAAGGACCTCGAGTGCCCCATGGAGACTTGCACTAAGCGTTGCATTCATTTTATAGAGGTTGCATTTCATCGACAACATATGTTGGACGTTTATGGAATCATAGTGGTTGATTGACTATGTGATAAAGCCTCGGAGGCTTTGTCGGTATAACTTGAATCCCCGACTCTGATAGTACGGTAGTAGTCTTCAAACTTGAGGAACCACTATAGTCACATGCATACGATGCTGTATGTTGGATCTGGAGGAGGTAATTTTGTTATAAACATGATCATTATAAATCTTATCCAGTGCAATTAGAATATTTGAGAGGATGGTGAGTTTCAAGAAAAGGACTGGTCCCTGTCAGTTTATGACAGCAATCTCTCCTGTACACTTGGTGAGGCGTTCATGCCTTGTAAACCTGTGGCCATAGTGGTTGATCCAATAGGAAATAAATTCCTATGTCGAGCAATTAAGCGTAATGCGGTCTCATGTATTAAAGTTATAAGCCTAGTCCATGATGAGACCGACACCAAATTTCATACTCCAAACTAAAGTTGGGAGATGGTAGACAAAAGGGATCATACCCACACAAAATCCAGAAGCTTAAACATTCACACATATATTCACCTAGTCTCTAATATCATAGACCATTACTAGTAGGCCACCCATTGTAACGGGCCTTCTTGATCAATGGGTGCTCAAGGATGATTAATTAGATTGGATGTAATTAATCATCTGTGTTGGACACTAGCCCAAGTCTAAGTGAGGGTAAACCTAAAGAGTCACACATAAATCACCTAGGAAGAACAAGAAATTAATTTGAAATTAATTCCAAAAGATGTAAATAATTGGATTATCTATAGTGGGTTGATCCATTAGATGAATGATCTAAGATTAAATTAATCAGATTAATTTAATTGAGCTTGTCTTAATTAATTAATAAATTAAATTTATTAATTAAGAGACATTTTGGGCTTGTGTCTTTAATTGGATTAAATGACATTGGGATGAATTTAGTTTGCATTTTATTAAATTGTATTTAATTAAATTCATTGGGCATTGAATTTATTTTAATTTAATAAAAAAAAATTTATCCACTAAATTAAGGCCCACTAGTCTTCTATGATTTGTCTCTATCTTACATCGAACGACTGAAAACACCAAAGGAACACCCCTTGGTTGGACCATTTAATTTCTTTTATGTATGAGGTTTATATTTTACTCTCTCGCTCGCTTCCGCTAGCGAGTTCTCGGGCCGATCAACTATCTCTTCGACCACACCGTAGAAGATGGATCAAACCCTCTTGCTATAAAGAATTTAGATCCGGTGGAAAGAAAATGGATTAGTGTAAATGATTTCTTCTCATTCTGAACTTAAATCTAATTCAAGGGGGACTCAAAATCTATGAAAAAAAAGGAGAAAAATTCGTGGCTTTCAACCACAAAGAGAAAGGAGCTTGATTTGGAGAGAGAAAATGAACTTTTTGACATAGTATTGCAGTGTGTTTAAAAGACCTAGTCTTTTAAACTCCACATGCTTAATATTTGGATTCGGCTTGTTTTAATCTGTCCAATAAATTAAATCAAGCCCAATAATAATCTATTAAGCTTGTTATTTAATCCAATTAAATAAAATACCCAATAGGAATTCCATGTGAACATTTAATCCAATTAAATATACACAAGCCTAATACACATAATTAATAAATCTAATTTATTAATCAAGTCCAAATAATTAATTAGTGATATTAATTAACTTAAGTCCATCTTCATTAATTAATGAATCCAATCCATTAATTAAACAAGTCCATGTATTAATTAGCTCAAGCCTATTTTAAATTAATTCAATAAATTTAAAAGGCTAAGCTCAAAATTTAATTAATCTAATTATTGGGCTATCCATCAATGGATAATCCCTAATAAAGGATCTCATTATTTATTTTTCTCCATGAATTAGTTTAATCCATTTAAATCAATTTGCTTCTTTCAAAGTTAATTCCAAATTAACTCCATCACTTCTATAGTGAATCAGTGATTTGTGTGTGACTCTTTAGGTTCACCCTCAACTAAACCTGGGCTTGTGACCAACAGAATTAATTTTATTTTATTTAATTAATTTTTTCATATTATCCCATAACCAGATATGTCCGTCACCATGGGTGGCCATCTAGCAACCATCAATGGCACTAGAGTTTAGGTCAATTGTGGCATTAACATTTAGGCTCAGAATTTCATACGAGTATGGGCTTATTGTCAATCGTGTCTCAACCTTAGTCTAGGGTGTGGAATAGGGCGTCGGTTCCCATCTTGGACTTGGCATCTATACTTATAACTTGAGTCCTTGTTTACCCTAGTAATTGAACTCAGAAACCTATCCCATTCATTCAGTCATTGTGGCAATAGATTTTGAGGCATAAACGACTCTCAGAGATTATAGGAGATACTACTGTCACAGTACTCATAGGCGACAAATTCTATCTTAAAATTTATCATCCTCGCTACATGCTTCGACTATACTGGATAAGGCTTATGGTGACTATACTCCATGACACAGTCACCGCTTGCTATATCCAAGATACAATCTTCGTATGCACACAACTGCCATGACTACTCAAGTCCGTGGACTAATCTCATACTATCATAATCGAGAATCCCAACTACACCGACTAAGCCTTAAGAGGCTTCTATATGATGATTCCCAGGAATTAGTTTAGTTAGTTGACTATTTTGCCAACTAACCCATTAAAACAACACAACCAACCTACATCTCATACCGATGAAATCCTACTGTAGTACTTAATGCAAGTCTTTATAGGAACCTCGATACTCTGTCTCGATGTCCTCAATTTGGAACATTTTAAATCGAGCCTTAGAAGTTCATTTCATAGCTGCCAAATCTATGCACAACCTAACTCCATTGGTTTAAACCTTTCGGTATGTGGGTATTTTGTTGTGATAAAACCCCGTTCCACGTAAGTGGTAAGCACAACAAAACACGATGCTAGCTTGATGAATTCTTACCATATTCATCAATTCAATATTATTTGATAAAGATTAGCGAATGAAAAAACAACCATTCTAATTGACTTTTGGGATTATCCTCAATTTAGAGAACCAGAGCTATATCTTGGACAAGTCACTCTTGACGGCCTTGCTAGAAGGATCCTAGCCTGAAGAACGTGTGACGTTCGATAAAGGTGACAAGTCCCCTACTCAAAACCATGGGGTTAAGATGCTATCCCTAGTGGAGAAGCTCAAAAATCTCAAAAGTGGACTTGAAAATGACACATACATCGATGTGATCCTCCAGTTACTTTCTCCATCCTACGACCCATCTATTATTAACTACAACCTGAATGGACTCGAGAAGTCTATTCATGAGTTAATCAGTATGTTGGTCTAATACGAGGCAATGACAACTGGTGGTATTGGTAGGAAAGGCTTCAACCTCAAAACAGAAAGGTAAGAGGGTTGGATGCTAGAAGAGGAAGAAGGGAAAGGGGAAGGTTGTTGCAGTCACTGCTGGCACACCAAGCTCGCCTATTAGCCTAGTGGAAATTGGAAAAGGAAAAGGGAAGGTTGGTGATTGACAACGGTCGAATGCAAACGATGTCTGTAAGGAAAAGGGCACTGTAAAAGGGAGTACCCACAACTCCTATCCAAGCAAAGTATGTTTGTGATTGAAGTGAATATGTTAACTAATTTTGCTTCTTGGATATCGGATATCAAGTCTGTGCTCGCATCTGCAATAACTTGTAGGTGTTGGAAAGAAGTAGGACTAAGTAAAGACGAGATGATCTTAAGGTTGGGCGATGGCAAGGCCGTTGCTGCGAAAGATATGGGATCTATCAACTTCGTCATTAGTGATCGTGTTCTGATCGCATTAACACTCTAATTGGATTATGACTATTCAACATAAAAAAAGAATTGGATAATCATGATAATGAACAAATTTGACATGCGAGGCTAGGCCATATCTCTCAAGATAGGATGAGAAAGTTGGTAGACTCAAAAAGTTTAGAGGTAGGTGATTTATATAATCTGCGAACTTGTTTGTCCTATCTAAAAGGGAAAATAACCAAAAAGTCTTTTGTTTGACAAAGCACGCTTGCACGCAATCTATTGGATTTGATCCATACAGACGTCTAAGGACAACTAAATACTCCGAATGGAGGTGGATACTGATACTTCATAACCTTTACCAATGATCACTCACGGTATAGCTATGTTTACCTTTGAGGTACAAGTCTAATGTTAGAATAGGTGATAAAAAAGCTAATTGGATTAGCCTTTATGTAATCTGTTTTGATAATTTCGATATAATTGTAACATTGTTTATGAACAAAGTGAGTATTCATTATTTGGCAATTGTATTTTTTGTGCTCACTGATTATGTTTATATGCTTAACATCACAATAAAACCCACAAACCAAATTGTACAACCTATGAAGTTGGGTTACGCATTAGATGGTCGCCATGAAACCAACTTCTAAGGGTTAGGTTTGAAACGTTCCAAGTCAAGGACCTCGAGAATGGGCATGGAGAGTCCTATTGAGACTTGCACTAAAATTACATTCATTGGATGAGTGTCATGTTTCATCGACGACAGACGTTGGACGTCTATACAATTTTAGTGGGTGGTTGACAAGGTTGTGAAGCTGATTGAACTGACTCACGTGAAGTCGTCATATAGAAGCCTTGGAGGCTTAATCGCTATGGCCAGATCGTCTTGGTTCTGATAGTATGGGATTAGTCCTTGGACTTGAGGAACCATGACAGTTGCATGCATATGATGGTTGTATCTTGGATCTGACGAAAGATGATTGTATCTTGAATGTGGTCATTACAAGTTTTGTTGTGCAATTAGAATATGTAGTGAGGACGGTGGTTTCCAAGATAAAATCGGTCACCTGTCAGTATATGACAGTCGAGTCTCCTATGCGCTCTAAGATGGTTTTGAAAGAATTGGTATGGCCCGGGAACGCTGTGGAAGCGTGAAACAAAGATTGATTAGAACTGTTCAAAGGGGGGTTCCCTTTAAAATTTTTGGGTATTTGGTGTTTGTCAAAAACATAATAATAAACAAATAAACATGCTAGACAAGTGGCTAGAGGATGAAAGAAAAAGCATAGAAAGAAAACATGAAGCTTCACCTTTTATTTCTATAGTTGCGCAACAACATGTGGTGTTCCCTTTACGTTCTCTCGTTCACTTTAGGATCCAATTATAACCCCTCTAATTTTTCCACACCACACTAAGAAATAGATATAGTTCTTTTCTGTTACTAGATAGAATAAAGAACAAGAAGAAAATCATTCCAAACTAACACTATTGATTAGTGCTTTTTGGAATATTTTATGTTCTAAATTGAATTCAATTCAATATAGAACAAAAAGGGAGAACATTTTTTGAGAGAAAAGAGAGCAAATTTCGTGGCTTAGATGTTGGTTCTACATGTTATGTGTGTAACTTTGTATATTACATATAATTGAATTCAAAATTCAATAATTTACCAAGATTGCTTCCAAGGCAACCTATACACAAACATGCATATAACCTCCAACCATGATGAAATAACCACTTCATTATGTTCATCACGGTGTGGAGTTTCAACTCCTTCTTAACTCGCTCCGACTGGCAGTGCACAGCATGGCGCCGTTGGGCGAGAGCCTACTTGTAGCCCTGGCTAATTGTGCGGCCGACGGTTGGGCCGTTTTTCGCCCTTTTTCGCAAAAATTAGATTTTCTAATTTCTGCACATTTATTGAAAAATATTAATTATTGCTGATTTAATTTCAGAGAAAATTGGATTATTTTTAGAAATAAATTGCTTTACTTAATTTTATTCATCGGCGTGCATTGGATGCACGAGACTTAATTAATTAATTTGATTTATTTGTGTGCATTAGATGCATGTGCCTTAATTAATTAATTTGATTTATTTGTGTCCATTGGATGCACGAGGATTAATCATCCATTTGAGTTGTAAATTTTAAGCTTATTGTTTTCTGCATATAATTATTTGTCGTGATATTAGATATCGTGATATTTTTGGATGTTCATTTACTTGTCTAGCATGATTAATTGTTATTATGTGCTAGAATAAATGTGAATGGATGATCACGAAGCCCTAAACCGCTTGTATGTCTTTTAATTTTTTGTTAGGTGGGCTTGTGTGCCCTTGTGCTTTTATTTTCTCCTTCTTCCTCGTTTTTAGCCTTAGAATAATAAGGCTTGCTATCTCCGTCCTAATGTACTCCCCTCGACTTCTAATCGGGGTTTCATTTTAAATTTTAATGAGAGTAGTATTGGATATTTTTGGTGAGATTTTTTATTTTAAACAAGCCCATTGAGAAATAAGTCCATACAGAAGAAGGCTTATGAAGGAAGAGGCCCACGGACAGGGCGACCCATGGAGATATCACAAGGCCTATTTATATCTTGATGGCTAAAACATTTTGTTAATAGCATAAGACCACCCTAGAGTGACCATAGAGCCTTTGCGGGCTCAATGGATAACATAGCTGCATTATTCTTGTGAACAAAGGAATACACTCGTTGTTCCTGTCTCACGAGTCGTGGGGAGCGACAATTAAGGTATGATTTATTTGATAGGTCGGGTTTAACACTGAGTAGCATGATTCACTTGGAGTCCTTAGGATCATGTGAAGAGGTGAGGCAAAATATCTTAGGAATCTCATGGAATGAGATTGGTATTAGATACCTTCCACGAGGCCGTTGTTGTGTGAATCATAAAAGCAGGGTATGGCAAATTCGCTTGTGGATCCCAAGCCTACTAGGAAAGAATTTTCCGAAACACCCCTTGAGAGTGCTGGGATTTTGCAGAAATAGTGGGAGAAGTTAACGACTAAACCTCAAAATAACAGGGGTAAGGGAACCGGACGTTGGATGGGAAAGAGAGATGAAGCTAAGTCAGCCGCTATAAGCACTTTGAATGCTCCTGTTGCCTTGATGGGGGAGGGTAAAAGGAAAAATGGAATAGCTGTTCAACAGTCAAAATTCACATATGATGTTTGCCTTAAATTGCCAAAGGGCATTAGAAGAAGGAATGTCGTGAACTCCCCTTCACCCAACTATGGCATTTGTTGAGCAAACATGATTAATGTTCTTATTCTCAAGTGTTGGACACTTTCTTTCAAAACGCATTTCTGCAAATGGTTTGAAGAAATGAAAAGGAATATAATGCTAAGTCAAGTAGTCTTAAAGCTAAGGAATGACTAGACCATTACTGGAAAAGCAGTAAGACTAAATAAACTTAGCTAGTAGTATTCATGTTGAAATAGTATACGATTATGTAACCCAGCGTGATCAAGTCGTTAGTCAATTGTTGGACAAATTAGACTACGAGCTTGATCAATAAAAGATTCTCTTGAGTATGCTAAGTTATTAACTTGTCAGACTGCACAATTGGATTATGCATGCTCAAAACAAATGACTAAAATGGATGGTAAAAAATATAACTTATAGAGAATGGCATGCATGAGCTAGGCCATATCCCTCTAGTTAGGATGAGAAGGTTGGTAGATTCAAAAAGTCTAGCAATAGATGATTTGAGTTTACTAACTTATGAATCCTTTTTGAGAAGGAAGAAAGCCGTGAGATTGCTTTGTGGGACAAAGAATGCTTGTAAAAAATGACCTATAGGATTGGATCCAAAATAGATATCTGTAAGTTACTAAATACACAAGTACCAGTAGAGCATTCACAAGTCTTAGGACTTCTAAAAAGTTCGAAAATATTAGACTTGAGGTGGAGAACCAAATTGGTTATGGAGACAAATCCTTCAATGGGATCGAGGTGGTGCATATTTATTGGGAGTTCTTGAAACGTTTAAAAATTGAGAATGGAATTCTCATTCAGTGAAATTCTTCCTAAAGAGATGATGTTGAACTGTCTTTTGATAAGGAAGAAATGGAACCTTGATTAAACATGGATCGATCGGTGCTTCACTGAATTAATTGGGTCGTTTGGATGTGGACTATCAAAAAATCGTCCAGTTGTAAAATGCAGCGTTTTCTTAAGTTGCAATCCAGACACCATATTTGATATGGATTGGCAAACCTGTGTCCTACAAAACTCTTGAGTATGAGGAATGGTCCTGCATATGTCAAAGTACTAGTGGGAGGAAAATTAGATTCGAAATCTGATTCATATAGATAATGCAAACATCATTAATAATCGAAACTTTAATTGACTATGTGTAAGTTCTCCAAAGGATAATCAGAAAACTTTGGTTACCTGAAAGGTATGAGTTTCTAAAATCGGACCCCATTATCTATTTGGAGTGATGATAGGAAGATGTAACGTGCAGTTGGACCGCAGGACATCGACAGAAATGAAAGTAGACCCATAAGACCTAGCCGATATCGCAGATTGCTCATAATCAGTTTAATTTGAAAAACATGAGTAATTGGCTTTAAGGTGAAATGGGAGATTGTTGGACTAGGTGACCAAAAGCCAATTAGATTGGCGGTTTTGAGAATCATTCAAGCAATCTTGATTTAAGTGATGTTGTCCCAACAAATATTGTAAGTATTCGTCTTCAGCACACATATCTATTATGCTTACCAAATTACGTCAAGCACTGCTTGACATCATAATAGATGCCCACAGACACCTTTAATAATTGGGCAATAGTTGGATTGCGCATTGGATGGCGGTTATGAAACCAACTGTTTAGGGTTGGATCTGAAATGTTCCAAGTCGTGGACTTCGAGATTGGGCATCGAGAGTTCTATTGAGACTTGCATTAAGAGTCTCATTCATTTGATGAGTGTCATGTTTCATCGACGACAGACGTAGGACGTCTATGGAATCTTAATGCGTCAATTGGCTCGGTGTCGAATCGACTGAACTAACTCACGGGGATCGTCATATGAAAACTTTGGAGGATTGGTTGGTATGACTTGCATCCCCGACTCTGATAGTACGGGAGTAGTCCTCAAACTAGAGGAAATACGGCAGTCACGTGCATACGATGACTGTATCTTAGATTTGTACGGAGGTGATCGTGTCTCAGACATGGTCATCATAAACCTTGTCTAGTATAGTCAAAGTATGTAGCAAGGATGGTGAGTTCCAAGAAGAGGATTCATTCCCTGTCAAAACGTGACAGAGGTGTCTCCTATACACTTGGAGATTCGTTAACGCTCTATAAAACTGTGGCCACAATAATTGGTTGAATTGGGAAAAGAGGTTCCTATGTCGAGTAATTTGGTGTAACGTGATCTCAAGTATTAAGCATAGACGCCTAATCTAAGATGGGAACCGACACCCAGTTCCATGCCTTAGACTAAGGCCGGGAGATGGTAGACAGAAAGACCGTCCCCGTATGAACTAGGAAGCCTAAAATTTCAAATGGAAATTTGCCTAGTCTTTAGTGCCATGGACCGTTGCTAGATGGCCACCCATGGTGACAGGTTTTTTTGGTCAAGGGTTGATGAAGAATTATTAATAAAATTGAATTTAATTAAAATAGTGTTTGACACTAGCCCAAGTTTAGCTAAAAGGTGAATTTAAAGAGTCATACACAAATCACCGAGAAGGGATGAGGAATTAATTGAGAATTAATTCCATAAGTAATTCGATTACTTATAAATGAGAGGGATCCATTGGATGGATAAGCTGAAGGATAAATTAATAGGATTAATTTATATTGGGCTTGCCCTTATTATTTAATAAATTAGACTTATTAATTAACAAAGGGTTATTGGGGTCATATATTTAATTGGATTAAATATATGATGGACTTCATAAGTGGACTTTAATTAAATTGGATTTAATTAAGATCAATTGGGCCTTGAATTTTAATTAATTAAAATCGGCCCAAGCCCACTAATTAAGTTGGTGAAAATGATTTGAAAAGAAAATTATTGACTAACAAATTTACTTTTGGAAAGTGCCATGTTAGTCATCCTTTATTTGGAATAAAGGATTTTATTACCTTATGGATGGTTAAAATGAACTTAGACATAATTTAATGCATCCATACAAGGTATATATATGTATATTAGTTATTTGGAATAACTAATGAATACATAACAAAGCAAGAAATTTTTTCTTCCTACACCCTAATACTCCACTTGGTCGAACCCCTCTTATATACACACTTAGTGTATTTTCTCTCCCTAATTTTCTTCTAGCAAAGAGAATTAAGGGATCTCAATTCTGGTGTGGTGTGTATGCAACTTTAGAGAGCTTCTAGTTGAAGCCTTATGTGAACGGGTCGAACGAAGGAGATTCCATATAAGCATAAATCAAAAGGTAATTCTTGATTTGTGTTTTATGTACTACTCATTTTAGTTCAACCATTAGCCCTGTTTATTTATTTTTGTTTATTATTTAATTACATCGAATGCCTGAAAACGCAAAGGTTACACCCATTGGAATTATAATTTTATTATGTTTCCATTTTAATTTTCGCAATTTTATTATGACCGCTTCCGCTTGTGTGTTCCCGTATCGATCCACCTGCACTTCGCGGTGCTTTCAAGTATAAGAATTTCATGATCAGTGGTTGGTTAAGGATGATTAATTAGATTGGATCTAATTAATTATTTGTGTTAGGAACTAGCTCAAGTCTAGTTGAGGGTAACCTAAATAGTCATAGACAGATCACCTAGGAAGAAAAGAAAATAATTTTGGAAGATGTAAATAATTGAATTATTTACATATGGGATGATTCACTAGATGGATCACTCAAGATTAAAGTAATTGGATAAATTAATTGACTTTAGCTTAATTAATAAATTGGATTTATTAATACACTACAATAAAAGTGAGATTTAGGGCGGATTTAGGAACGATTTTTTTTTATCTTTTGAACAATTTCTAGGACCCTGAACTTATTCGGAGCGGAACTTGAAACTTTTTTGGAATGGTTAGAAATTTGTCCTTAGAAATGGCGTTTCAAATATTTTGGAATAGTGCAGGCCAAACCATTCCTATTTGGGACAAGAACTATAACACTTTATGAAAACCATTCCTAATTATGAATTTGTCAAAAAAAAATTATTTTTTTGAATTGGAACGGTTTTTATGGAATTTGGAACGACTATATTATTTTTGTCAGGGAAATTTCGTAATGATCTTTGCAATACTTGTTCCTGAACTTAGGAACTGTTTTTATTTTTATTGGTGATAAATATAGGAACGATTTTTGGAACTGTATTCTTGTTATGGATTTAGGAACAATTACTCTTAATTAGGAACACGAATATAGAACTATTTTAGTAGTGGTATTATGAAGGGTCTTTTATAATTTCGAACACGTATGTGAAACTGAAATAGCAATGGTATTTGGAATAGTCAACCACTATTTAGGAACATTTGTTTGAAATGGTTGTAGCAATGGTATTTGAAATGGTTAGTGCAGTTTAGGAACATGTGTTTAGAACTGAAATAGAAACGGTATTTGGAATGATCATTTAGGGAATTACAAAATTTTAGTACATTAACTTTGTCTCCATTCAATTTTGGTACACTAACTTTTGTAATATCAATTTTAGTACACTATCTTTCAAATTCGCGTAAATCTGGTCCATCAGCCAATTTTATGACCATTTTACCCTTTCAAAGGAAATAGTTAGATAATCCATTTTCATGCTCTTAAAACGGCCCAACATGCTTCTGAAATAAATTAAGACCCCATAAATTCATACCTTGCTTTGACCGCTCTGTTTTCGGGTATTCCAAGTTCTCGATTTTACGGATTTCTTCCAACCACACTACCGCAACAGATGGTTTGCAGGAACTTGGCTCCTTCAGTAACAAAACATCACAACCCTATTTTGTTTCCTACCTTAGGGCGTAAAAGGTACTCCAATACAGGAATTTAATAGAATTTTGGACAAACAGATTGAACAAAAGCGTAACTTTTATTGAAAAAATATAGAGAATGTTACATAGACATTATTCCTTCTTTGGAGGAGACAACTATTTAGCCTCTCGAGGTGTAGATGACTTGACTTGTTGCGAAAACCCCCACAAAATGAAAATTTAAAATATTACAAAAGATTGAAAAACTCTAATGCTTCGGAGTAGGAGAAATTTTTCTAAGGTCCCCTTCTGCTTCATTGCATCTTTATTTATAGGCGTCCACGGACTTCAAATTCGGACTCCAAACTTATTTTGTGATGACGTCATTGCATTTGTCATCGCCTCATGATTTCCAGCTGTTGGTCATAATGATTTATCACTCACATGATTTCTAGTTGTCTTTCCTGCTTTTCTGACTGTTGGCCTTTGTCGTTTTCTAACAACAATCTTATCCTTGTTTTTCTATATTTTTTAATTGTTACTTCTTTTTGTAAACATTTTTCTCTTTCCCTTGTCCTGGTATGGTTCGAGTTTATTCGTGACCCGAATTTTTGTCCTGAACAGGGGCTTCTCTTGTTTCTAACTGCAAGGGCATAAATGATTTTGCCATTGCCCAACATGCAACATGTTCACGTCTTCATCCTTGTTGCTTCGGTCGCTAGCAGCTTATTTTTCTAGATTAGCATCCTCTTCTTTTCAAATAAGCTTTCTGCAAACTCAATGTTCTTTCCTATCATGGAGTTTAAAAGGAACGATCCATTCACTTTATTTGAGAAAATCTTGAATGGATACTTGACTTTGCCCATCTCTGTGAGACACATCCATAATCCCTAAGCTCTCTTGATAGAGATACTGTCTTCACTAATTGCCGATGTCAAGGGAGCTTCTCCTGAGGTAGCTTTGATCTTATTGAAAGCTACCATATCTGGCCTCTGCAGCTTCTTAAAATGGAATGTTGGATGAGACCGTTTTTCTGTAGTTTCTGGAGCTACTGAAAAGAATTTTATCTCTACAACGTTGCCTCTCTTTAAGTGGGGGTTGTTTTTCCATGAGTCAAAGACCGCCCCACTAATCCATTCCGGAAGTTTTGAGATTTTCGAAAAACTAGGTGATATAGTATGAACTAAAGCAAGAGCTCCAGAATCATACCATTCTCGGAATCTTCTGGTTTAGACCCCTCTAACATCGAGACTCTGTTATATTTTCTGGATGTTTCGATAATAGTCATGTCTGGATTCACTCTTTTGCGGGAAATTAATTTTTCCCACATACGCTAGTAGTCTTGCCAAGCAGAAGAAGATATTAACTCGTTAGTATTAACCTTAGAGGTGTCTATAATCGACCTAAGACTATTCTCTCCATCTTTAACCCCAAGGTGCTGGGTTGACTTGAATCATCAGGAGTTTGCACTTCATGTGACTCAATTGCTGCCGTTTCACAAGAGTTTGGTGATGGCATTGTGCAATCGGTACTTGAATCCGACGCTATAGGTGTAGAGCCCTGTACTCTAAAGGCATATTTTGGGTCATGCTCCCTCAACTCGTGAGTCATCCCTGAAGGTGACGCCTTTCGAATTGGTTCTCGTAGGTCGTTCCATAGCGAGGTGGATGCTAATAAGGAACTGCTTATTGCGACTAGACAATGTCTAGATCAGTTCATTGGATTTGTCTGGCAACTTGGCCATTAACCGCTAGCTGTATGAACTTTCTGTCAACCTCCTCGAGGTTTTCACAGAGGTGCTTGAGTCTCAACATGATGGAGTTTGCTTCAAAAGCCTCCATCTCTTGTCAGGAAATCTGTAAGAATGTTTTCATGAGATTTTATAACGACAATATTATAACAATAGTATTGGCATTCAGCTTGCATCTGATAATACGAGCTTTCTTTATTTTTTATTCTAATTTATTCTTTAAGAAAGCTTTGACATTAGTATTATCAACTTTTAAAGTAAATTATTTAGCAAGTAAAAATAAAGGCCATTTTTTAAAACCTTTCCAAACTGCAAAAAATTCTTTCTCGTTGATGTGCCAAAGTTTGACTTGTTGTTATGAGAACAACCCTCCTGTATATCTACAAGGTTCTTCATCTATAGTTGTCTTCTTCATGAGCACTGTTGTCCATCTGTAATCATTAGCGTCTGTATAGACTACAAATTCATCATCGTCCTACAGTATAACAAGCTTTGGCAGGTGTAGCACCCCCTACTCGCTACATCTAATTATCACTATTTCATCCTTACTTTAATCAGAACTCATATTTCAACCCGTAAAATAAATTCTAATTTATCAATATAATATTATATATCACAAAAGATAATATATACCACCAAAACTAATATTTACCCTCACTACATGTTCTCATGTACATAACCTCAAGGAAAATCATACCACAACTTTAAACATAAATCTTGATAAAAGACCAGAATATTTAACAACCCAACAATCAAAAACTCTGGCTTCAGAAGTCGCGGCTGACCCACCTAATAAAGACGACGGCACCGCTCAGAATCCAATGTGGCTAATCAGTGTGACCTATCTCCTGATAAGTACGTGGCAACGAATGAGCTGCCTACTCAATAAGTATAGCAAATCAGTTTATATATATATATACATAGGCAACATATCATGTACATGCAGTCACATTGACTAACAGTCATTAATCATATAGCAACATCAGATATCAACAGTAATACATACTCACAACTATAAATCAACCTATGACACAATATTCGACATTATCGTTTATTAGTTAAGGGCTCCACTTACTCTAATTGGTATACATCAGTCAATGGTTTCGCCGGCCATCATCATATCATATACAACACAGGATACCCATTATGTGATATCCCCACACTCTTTTACTCCAGCTGTGTAGCAATATAGCACAGGACATCACAACAAACATGGTACCCCCACACTACCCCAGAATATTCCCTGCTGCCCCGGAATACCCCGGTACCCTACGCGCCATGGTACCTAGCTTAAATCATATATTTTTCATATCTCAATATCAATCACATTAACATCAATCACATTTTCATAAACCATTGACTCTGTTTCTAACTAGGTAAACATCATCTTTTATTTCAACTCACAATCGTCATTCTATTCTTTATAATAATCACTTTCTCAATAACAATTTCCAATTTGATTTCATCAACAATCAATTATATGATTATCACATAATCATATCCCGCATATCTCTACATTACCATCACATATCACATAGTAACAATTTCTCCAATATTATGATAATCTAACAAATAATCCACAACTAATTATATAAAACAATCAATATACAAAAGCAACGCATAATAGTATAAAGCCAAGTCCACGTTCGCATCCAAGAAATCAATATATATAATATATACAATACTACACATATAGATATATATATAAATCCAATTAGCTATACTTACCTTAAATTCCTAAATACTTCGATTCACGAGGGACTGCTCAACCCTCTACTTTATCGTCATGTCCTATAATAGAATATTATACGTATAATCAGTATATATATACAATATCATAAACTCTAAATAAACTATTATATAACATTTGTACATTTTCTACGAATCTTTTAGTATTCTATTTATATTAAAGTCCAAACCTCTGTTCCATTTCTTTGAAATAACTACCTTTTTAAATTTCTCAAACATATATTTAATTTATCAACTAATTCATAAAAATTCATTTAATCAAACCCCTTATATATTCATAACTATCATTTTTAATAACATTTGTAAGTTATATTATCGTTAAATTCTCATTTTTCCTCTTTAATAACATAATATTTCTTAAATATAATTATCAAATCATTTCTATGAATTTTCTACCAATTTATCGTTGCTATATAATTTAATTAAGCAATAATACATAGAATTACATATTTGGTTAATCATTCCGATGGAATTGTGTAAATTAACTATAATGATAATTAAATGTAACAAATCAAATAATTAAATTTTCCAACTATATCATTTTTATAGCAATTGTGATATTTAATTTGACACTAATTTAAATAGCCAAAATCATAAAATACTCCGATAAAATAGTATATCACTTAATATAATCAACATTTAATAAACAAACTAATTAAATAATATAATTATATAAATTAATAATAATTAAAATATGAAGTATTACCTCGCTGCGCTTCACTGAAGGCGAAAAGAGAAAATGCAATTGTATGGATAAAGTTTAGATTCTATTATATATATATATGAGAGGTTGGGTGGTGGGCACCCCCCTCCTTTCTTATATTATATACATATATTTATATACTATTATTATTATTACTATTATAATATGTTTATGTATATTCTTTATTATTTTATTTATTTAATTAACTTTTCTCAAAATATCTTTCACGTTCCTCCTAATTTTCTTAAGTAACATAATTTGTCCCCAAATATTATAACAAACTCCAATTTAATCCGTTCAAGTTTTATTATATCCCAAATTCAATCTATAATCTGTTTACTAATTAAATTTAAATTTTTAATAATTATCAATTAGCTTTCAATTACGTGAAAAATTCTACGGACGTCACAATTCTCCCCTCCTAACAAAATTTTCGTCCCCGAAATTTAAGTAACTTACCCACTCAATGGAATAAATAGGGATACTTCTCTTTCATATGCTCCTCAACCTCCCAAGTCGCCTCCCTTGGGGAATGATGACTCCATCTCACCTTTACCATCGGTATATCTTTATTTCTCAATTTTCTTACGCTTTTATCCAAAATCTCTGCAGGCTCCTCCACATATGTTAACTCCTCAGAAATCTCTATCTCCGACTCACGAATAATGTGGCTAGGATTAGACCGATAGCGTTGTAGCATCAAAACATGGAAAACATCATGTATTTGTGACAACTCTGCTGGTAATGCCAGTAGATATGCCAGTGGTCCGATTCTTTCAATAATTTCATATGGTCCAATATATCTCGGACTCAGCTTCCCTTGCTTGCCAAACCTCAGAATTCCCCTCCAAGGAGATATCTTCAGGAAAACCTTATCACCTACTTCATACTCCATCGCCCTTCGGTGTTGATCAACATAACTTTTTTGTCAATCTTGTGCTGCTTTCAAACACTTCTTAACTACTTGTACCTTTTTCACTGTTTCCTGCACCAATTCAGGACCTTCTAGTTGTCTTAATCCTTCTATATCCCAACAAATCGGACTGCGACACCTTCTTCCATATAAAGTTTCATATGGAGCCATACCAATACCAGTGTAGAAACTGTTAATATATGCAAATTCCATTAGAGGTAGATGATCATCCCAGTTGCCCTTAAACTCCATTGTACAAGCTCTCATCATATCTTCTAGGGTGTGAATTGTTCTTTCTGACTGCCCATCTGTTTGAGGATGAAATGTGGTACTGAAATGTAACTTTGTGCCCAATGCCCTTTGTAAACTTTCCCTAAAGCGTGAGGTAAATCGGGGATCTCTATTTGACACAATCGATATAGGCATTCCATGTAATCTCACTATCTCGGAAATGTATAACCCAGCTAACTTATCCAGAGAATCAGTTATTCGTACCGACAAGAAATGAGCAGATTTGGTCAATCTATCCACAATTACCCAAATAGCGTCATGCTTTCTGAATGTTCGTGGCAACCCCACGACAAAATCCATAGTGATCTTCTCCCACTTCCATTCTGGTATTGATAGAGGTCGCAGTTTACCTGCTGGTGCCTGATGTTCTGCCTTTACTTGCTGACATGTCATACATTTAGCCACAAATTCAGCTACATCCTTCTTCATAGTCTGCCACCAGTAATAAGGTCTTAAATTCCGATACATTTTTGCAGTGCCAGGGTGCATTGCATATGGTGCATTATGATCTTCCTGCAAAATCGCTTCGTGTAACCCATCCGTATCAGGCACACAAACTCGTCCCCCAGTCACTATTACTCCATCAACTCTTATCGAAAAATTTGTTTTCTTACCAAGTCTTATTCTTTCCAACATTCGTAATAAGAAAGGATCTCGAGTCTGTGCTTCTTTGATCTGATCCACAAAGTCTGGCTTAATTTCCAAGGCTACCAATAAACCCGCTATTCGATCAACCTCTAGTTTCGTATTCATAGACCTCATCTCCAGTAGCAATGTCTAATTATGACTCCATAGATTGGCTAATGTACTTGAACGTTTTCTACTCAAGCCATCTGCTACCACGTTCGCTTTCCCTGGAAGGAAATCAATAGTGCAATCATAATCCTTCAGCAGTTATATCCATCTTCTCTGTCTCAAATTCAATTCCTTATGTGTCAAGATATATTTCAAACTTTTATGGTCAGTAAGGATCTGAAATTTTTCTCCGTACAAGTAATGTCTCTAAATCTTCAGTGCATGCACAATCGCAGCCAACTCCAAGTCATGTGTGGGATAATTTAATTCATGGTTCCTCAATTGACGGGACGCATAAGCAATTACCTTTCCGTTTTGCATCAACACACATCCCAAACCCTGTTTAGAAGCATCTGTATACATTATATATCCACCGTTACCAGACGGCAAAACCAAAATCGGATTGGAGGTCAATTTCTTCTTCAACTCATCAAAACTTTGTTGGCACTGTTCTGTCCACTGAAATTCTACCCCCTTTCTGAGCAACTTGGTTAGAGGACCAGGAATTATAGAGAAACCCTCAACAAATATCCTGTAATATCCAGCCAACCCTAAGAAGCTTCGGACTTCAGTGGCATTCTTTGGCACTCTCTATTCCATAATAGCCTTTACTTTTGAAGGGTTAGGCATAACCCCATCACCAGATACTACATGCCCGAGGAAAACCACCTGATTTACCCAAAATTCACATTTGCTTAACTTAGCTAACTCCTTCTCTTTCAAAATCTGTAAGACTATCCTAAAATGTTGCTCATGCTCATCTCTATCCCTCGAGTATACTAAAATGTCATCTATAAACACAATAACGAAGTGATCTAGATATTCTTGAAATGTACGGTTCATCAATGCCATGAATGCTGCTGGTGCATTTGTTAACCCAAAAGGCATCACCAAAAACTCATAATGACCATAACGAGTACGAAAAGCTGTCTTCGGTATGTCATTCTCTGCTATCCTCAACTGCCAATAACCAGATCTCGAATCGATCTTTAAAAATATTGTAGCTCCCTTTAACTGGTCCAGCAAGTAATCAATCCTCGGCAATGGATATTTATTCTTCATTGTTACCCTGTTTAATTGGCGGTAGTCAACACATAACCTCATGCTCCCATCTTTCTTCTTCACAAACAGCACTGGTGCTCCCCACGGCGAAGTACTCGGCCTGATAAACCCTTTTCCCCAATAATTCTTCAATTTGGTTTTTGGGCTCTTGTTAATCCACTGGTGCCATTCTGTACGGCGCAATAGAAATTGGAGCAACTCCCGAGAGAGTTTCTATGGCAAAATCCACTTCCCTATGCGGTGGCAATCCTGGTAAGTCGTCAGGAAATACTTCAAGGAAGTCTATCACTACTGGGATTTCCTCCAATGTGGGATTACCCTTCTCGGTATCTACCACATGGGCTAGATATGCTTCACAACCCTCTAACATCAATCGTCTTGCCTCCATGGCTGATATTACACAAATTGGTACTACCTGACGATCCCCCACAAATATTACTTTTGATTCGCCAGAACATTCGATCATCACTTCCTTTTTATAACAGTCAATTATTGCTTTATGTTGCGCTAACCAATCCATCCCCAGAATCACATCAAACTCCTTCAAATCCAGCACTATAAGGTCTACAGGTAAATTTACATCTCTGATTCTTACAAAGCTCCCTTTCCTAACACTGTTCACTACCACACCCCCTCCCATGGGCAAATAAACCATCAAATTACATCCCAACGGACTATTCTCTCTCGGTATTTTAGATGCAAATTCGGATGAAATATATGAATGTGTAGAGCCAGAATCAATCAGAACATAAGCCATATTGTCAGATAACAATATCTTACCTGATATCACGTTATTCGATGCTGGGGCTTCCTCTCTGGTAATGTTATATATCCTTGCCTGGGTCTGTCCTTGAGTACGTTGTGCTCCAGGCCCCCTCATACCACTACCAATAAAGTGGCCACTATCTCTGTTGCCAGTGCCTCTACCTCTGCCTCTACCTCTGTTAGCTCCTCTACCACTACTCCCCTCACTACTTTGGCTCTGGGTCCCGCTAGCAACACTTTCAACCACGCTTATAGTCTGACTGGATCAATTTCTGGCTATGTGTCCTCTACCTCCACAATGATAACAGGTCTTTGGTATATCATCCCATCTCCAACATGGCCCTTGATGTTGTCTTCCACAGGTACAATAACTCGGAGAAAAAACTGGTCCTCGACCATAACTTGGTCCAGCTCCCCTTCCTAATCCAATAGAAGGCGTAACAAATGAGTTGCGTTCGAATGAACCTCTGCTAAAGCCCGTGGATCCCCCGAACCTCTGTCCACTACTTCCTCGAAAAATGGGACCGCCACGTCTAAAACTCCCACTTGTCGCTAAAAATGAGCGACCGGTTCCCCTCTTGGTCAACCTACTCGATGCCCCTACTGCATATGTTGATTTCCTCTTCTCTTACCCTTCTTCTTGTCCTCCATTACTGCTTCTTCCATCCGAACCGCTGATTTAACAAGAGTTTTAAAATTTGTAATTCGGACTGCGAGACCTCTTTTGATCTCCGGTCGTAGTCCCTATTCAAAACAGTCACAACGATCCTCCTGCGTCGCTATTGCTTCTGGTGCATACTTGGCTAGTGCCGCAAAACGGAGTTCATATTCTACCACTGTCTGATCATCCCCTTGCACTAAATTTAGGAACTCCATCCTCTTCTTGTCTCGGTACATCTTGGGTCTGTATTTATCATCAAACTCTTTCTGAAACTCAGCCCAAGTTATTTCTCTTGGCTCCTATCCCCTCTTTACAGACCTCCACCAAATCAAGGCATTACCCACGAACAAAGAAACAACATACTTAAGTCGATTTTCTGAAGGGCAATTTACCAAATTCATCACATCTTCGACTTTTTCCCACCATCTTTCAGCAATCTCTGGGTCTAAGGTACCTTCAAATTCTGTAGCCCCCATCTTCCTGATTCTTTCATAATTACGATCAATTGTAGGGACTATTGGTGCTGGCACTGTAGTGGATGCGTGCGCCTGTGCACATAACAACGCTTGGGCTTGTGCTTGGACTTGAAAAGCCATTTGAAATATCTGTGCATGCTCTGGTGGTAATCCTGCCACTGGAGCACCACCGGGAGGAATAGGAGCATCAACACCAACACCCTCTGGACCTACTTCCACCCCACCTGCACTTGCAGGTGCCAGTGAGCCCTCCACGGACTCCGCTGACTCTTCTCTGCTAGCTACTGGGCCAGCACGTGTACTTTGAGAAGCCATCCTACATTAAACAATTCAATCATTAAGGACATCTCACAATCATTACCCTAGAAACGTAGACCTCGCTCTGATACCACCCAAAGTAGCACCCACTACTCGCTACATCTAATTATCACGATTTCATCCTTACTTTAATCATAACTCATTCTATAAGTAATTCTATTTCAACCCGTAAAATAAATTCTAATTTATAAATATAATATTATATATCACAAAAGATAATATATACCACCAAAAGTAATATTTACCCTCACTACATGTTCTCATGTACATAATCTCAAGGAAAATCATACCACAACTTTAAACACAAATCCCGATAAAAGACCAGAATATTTAACAATCCAACAATCAAAAACTCTGGCTTCAGAAGTCACGACTGACCCACCTAATAAAGATGACGGCACCGCTCAAAGTCCAATGTGGCTAATCAGTGTGACGTATCTCCTGAAAAGTATATGGCAAGGAATGAGTTGCCTACTCAATAAGTATAGCCAATCAATTTATATATATATATACACAGGCAACAGATCATGTACATGCAGTCACATTGACTAACAATCATTAATCACATAGCAACATCAGATATCAGCAGTAATACATACTCACAACTATAAATTAACCTATGACACAATATTCGACATTATCGTTTATTAGTTAATGGCCCCACTTACTCTAATTCGTATACATCAGTCAATGGTTTCGCCGGCCATCATCATATCATATACAGCACAAAATACCTGTTGTGTGATATCCCCACACTCTTTTACTCCAGCTGTGTAGCAATATAGCACAGGACATCACAACAAACATGGTACCCCCACACCACCCCAGTGTGTAGCTAACAGCACAGGATATTCCTTGCTGCCCCGGAATACCCCGGTACCCTACGCGCCATGGTACCTAGCTTAAATTATATATTTTTCATATCTCAATATCAATCACATAATCATAAATCACATTTTCCTAAACCATTGATTCTGTTTCCAACTAGGTAAGCATCATCTTTTATTTCAACTCACAATCATCATTCTATTCTTTATAATAATCACTTTCTCAATAACAACTCCCAATTTGATTTCATCAACAATCAATTATATGATTATCACATAATCATATCCCGCATATCTCTACATTACCATCACATATCACATAGTAACAATTTTTCCAATATTATGATATCTAACAAATAATCCACAACTAATTATATAAAACAATCAATATACAAAAGCCACGCATAATAGTATAGAGCCAAGTCCACGTTCGCATCTAAGAAATCAATATATATAATATATACAATACTACATATAGATATATATATAAATCCAATTAGTTATACTTACCTTAAATCCCTAAATACTTCGATTCACGAGGGACTGCTCAACCCTCTACTTTGTCGTCACGTCCTATAATAGAATATTATACGTATAATCAATATATATATACAATATCATAAACTCTAAATAAACTATTATATAAAATTTGTACATTTTCTACCAATCTTTTAGTATTCTATTTATATTAAAGTCCAAACCCCTGTTCCATTTCTTTCAAATAACTACCTTTTCTAAGCTTCTCAAACATATATTTAATTTATCAACTAATTCATAAGAATTCATCTAATCAAACCCCTTATATATTCATAACTATCATTTTTAATAACATCCGAAAGTTATATTATCGTTAAATTCTCATTTTTCCTCTTTAATAACATAATATTTCTTAAATATAGTTTTCAAATCATTCCTATGAATTTTCTACCAATTTATCGTTGCTATATAATTTAATTAAGCAATAATACATAGAATTACATATTTGGTTAATCATTCCGATGGAATTGTGTAAATTAACTATAATGATAATTAAATCTAACAAATTAAATAATTTAATTGCCCAATTATATCATTTTTATAGCAATTGTGATATAAAATACTCCGATTAAATAGTATATCGCTTAATATAATCAACATTTAATAAACGAACTAATTAAATAATATAATTATATAAATTAATAATAATTAAAAAATGAAGTATTACCTCGCTGCGCTTCACTGAAGGGGAAAAGAGAAAATGCAATTGTAAGGATAAAGTTTGGATTCTATTATATATATATATATGAGAGGTTGGGCGGTGGGCACCTCCCCCTCCTTTCTTATATTATATACATATATTTATATACTATTATTATTATTACTATTTTTATATGTTTATGTATATATATATATTATTATATATATAATTTTTTTATTATTATTTTATTTATTTAATTAACTTTTCTCAAAATACCTTTCACGTCCCTCCTAATTTTTTTAATTAATATAATTTGCCCCCAAATATTATAACGAACTCCAATTTAATCCGTTCAAGTTTCATTATATCCCAAATTCAATCTATAATCTGTTTACTAATTAAATTTAAATTTTTAATAATTACCAATTAGCTTTCAATTACGTGAAAAATTCTACGGACGTCACAGCAGGTTACTGCAAACCCGTTTCAGCTCACGAACCCTTTTTGTGTGGATTTCTTCCCATTTCTACTTTGAACTCTCCGTTTCTTCCAAGAGTGGTCGGAAATCCATTTTCTATACTTTCAAGATCCTTAATGAAGATACCTGCAAAATTAACAACTCCCAAGAAGCTCTACAAATGCTTCTTGTCTTTGAGCATGTCTGGAAAATTGCGAATTTTTGATTCACTCTCCATTTTAATCTGATAAAAACTAAATTGCAATCAAATTTAGAAAATACTTTTGCTCCTTTGATGCAATCAATTAAGTGTTCTCTACTAGGAATGTAATAACCATCAAATTCTAATATTTTGTTTATACCTTGATAGTTAATAACCAACCTGGGTTTACCTCTCTTAATCTCACCATGGTTTCTTACCAGAAATCCAAGGCTACTGTAGGTAGAGACTCCAGGTTCAATGAGTCCAAAACTGATATGCTCTTTGATTATCATCTGCATATCCTTCATATCCTCCATGTTCATCTGGATGGGTTTGTATCGAACATACTCGTATTTGCATTCATCTTTGACCTTCAGAGTAGCTTCAATCTTGTTCCTATCCCACCAAGTTAAAGGGTTTTCACTAAAGTTTCTCTGGATAAGCCTCTTGACATTTTCAAGATAAAGCCTGCTCTCTTCGCTGATGTCTAGCGATTTCATTTCCAATAGTGTTTCTTTAAGGTTCAGAATTTCCTCCTCGGATTCCTTATAGAAGCTATCACTGTCTATGAGTCCCTGCTGCCTGAAAGACAAAAGGACCTTACCAAATTTTCTCTTATCCTTCATTTTTGGATGTGTTAATCTGACATCAAAATCACCATGTGTGACGTTCGTAGAATTTTTATTATATCTCAAATTGATCTATAATTCATTTACTAATTAAATTTAAATTTTTAATAATTATCAATTAGTCTCCCAATTACGTGAAAAATACTACAGGCGTCACAATTATATAAGTAATATACATATATATATATAAAATATTATTATTATTTTATTTATTTAATCAAACTTTTCTCACAATAACCCATTACGGTCTTCCTAAATTCTTAATTAATATGATTTTCTCCAAAATATTATAACTAACTCTAATTTAATCCGTTCAAGTTTTATTATATCTCAAATTCAATCTATAATTCATTTAGTAATTAAATTTAAATTTTTAATAATTATCAATTAGTCTCTCAATTATGTAAAAAATTCTACGGACGTCACACCACGTTTGCAACAAAAATTTATTGGCATTATCCTGTTAAATGCCTTTTCTGTTCGCAACACCTGTATCCCACTACCATGTTTGAGATTAACAAATTCCTCTGATTATCCTGCATATATTTTATAAATGTTTGAATGAAATTGTTACCTAGCAAGATATCGACACCTGTATCATGAAAGTATATAGTAGGTGTTTTTATCCTAAACTAGGGTGATCCAAATGCTCCTCCAACCATGATTTTGGCTTCTCGAATTCCCTTGTTGAGTATCAGAATTTTTTGCGAAAAATCCCTTCCTGCAATAACGGGTAAGGTTTCCTTTGCTTCCTTAGGGAAAACTCCAGGTTTCGCGTGCAAATTCCTAATCCTGAATTAATATAGGCTGCAAAATTCTTATATTGATCATACAACATACCAACAAATATGTATATAAAAAAGGGACTCGTCATTCAATCCTTATGGTAACACCATCAAGACTGAATTCCATTCCGTTACCTTTCTTCTCCATGATTTATGTTCTTCGAGGAAACTTAACCCCAAAGTCATACTTCCGTTTTCTCATCCTACAATACTTGCAACTAAAATTTCATGGCCTGCTATTTCTAGCATGCCCTCATATTTTCCAACAACAGGTTGCTGCAAATGATAAAAGTCATCACAAGGGAAAATTTTTCTTTCTTAGTGATGTCAAATATAACTTGTATTTCTTTCCATCCTTCAGGGCATCTAAATTTTACGTTATCTACCCTAATCTCTTGAGGAGTTAAAGCTTTTAATAACTCTTTCTCCTTTTCTTTGTAGCCTATAATCCTATATTCCGAAAATGACATCTGATTACTAAACTCAGTCCTAGAGCTATGTTACTGGGTGATCTTTTATAACAATATCAACACAACCTATTCTAGGTATCCTAATAGGATCTGGTATCATTACCTTGGCGAATTCCTTGAAAATTCTAGAAATCTCAATATACTCTTTCCTAAGAAACAAATCTGAATGATGCGTATTGAAAATGGCATAAGCTATTCTATAGGTTATAGAATATGGACTATTACCTTCTTTCATTAGATCTTTTCTTTTGAAATCTTGATGAATGGTTAGGACTCTACTAAAATCTTAGTCTGCTAGGTTGTATGCAATCCTAGGATGAATGTCAAACATCAGTTTTCCTGCATACAAATTTCCTATCATTGTTCCAAGACAGCCATGTCTCAAGTTATTGATTCTTCTATCCATCATCGTTAAATGTATTTCTGAATCTATTCCTTTCTTAAAAGTCGCTTTTATTACTACTTCAATAGTTCCTATGTGAATCCATTTCATAGTAATAGCTACTTCTTCTCTAAGCTTACTTAATTTTTCAAGAATTTCTTCTTTAGGAATTAGTTGCATTTCCATCACATTATCACTAAGTTCCACCGGAATAGCAAACTCACCTAAACTTTGTAGATTATGTGATGTTTTCTTTGGGTCAGTCCTATCTGGTTCAGGACTTTTTCAATTCCTCCAACCCTAAATCCATCGTATGGGCTGAGGTTGGAATCTTTTCGTATGATTCTTTTCATGGTTTTGTTTGACACCGTCATTCTGGAAAAGAACCCTGATAGGCTTTCGGAAGTTTGAAGCCTATCTCCCTCGTTGTAATTCTTCTGACTCGATTGAAGATTCATCCGAATCAGTCTCTATTTCCTCGTCATAGACGCTTTCGTCTAAAGGAAGATCTTGGAATTGGTAGATAGGTACTAAATCGCCATAGTAAACTGCATCTAGAATATCATCCGTGGCTTCAAAATTTCTCAATTCACCACGTTTCTGCGGGTAACCGGGAGATATATGTCCTTTTGCTCTGCAAGTCAAGCAATTCAGTCTTTGAAACTTTCATTGGCTCGGGTATGGGCTCGTCTGAAAGTTCTTATAGGGGTTTTTCCAGTGGATCTTGCATCTATTCGTTTGGATCCTTGGGATGAAACCCTTGATGGTCCCGTTCTCTATCCAAATTTATATGTTCTAGCTTTGGACATGGACCACCATAATCTCCGCTATGAAAAGGTTCTCCTAGAAATGGAGTAGGAGTTACTACTTTGCTTCCTCCTTTTTCTTGGCTCACTTGATTCTCCTATAAGAGTTGAAAAATCATTGTTATCACAACAGAGAGGAGTTCGTTTGATTTTACCTCTCAGTCTTTTCATATTCTTCTGGATGGATACTTGATAACACTAATCATTCAGTTTCTCTTTAAGGAAAGACATTCTTTGCGCCACTGAATCTAACTGTCCTTCAGGTACTTTTTATGACTAAATCAACATTTCCCTCCATGGACTGCATATTTTTGCGAAGAACATTGGAGTTGCTACCTCTGTTGCTACTCCACTTTGGAAGAAATACTTGCGGAACCAATAGAAATATTCATCTACTGCGCAAATACTTCTTAATTCAAGGCTGAAGAGAGCCTGTGCATATTCTCTAGCCTTTTCTACTCTATTTCCTTTGAAGTATCCATCTCCAATGAAGTGTATCTTTATAAGCCTTCCTAGCCGGTCTGCTATCGCGCCTTTCAAATCTCCAACAAGGATATTGGATTTGGTATCTTTTGGGGTATTATCCCATCCGATCTTCACAAATCCCTCCAAGCTCAACTCCATAAGCTTTATGAAGTTTTCTTTGTCAAGCTCTATGGTAGTTGTTGCTATCTTGATGGATGCAACCCATTCGGTTAACAATTTCTCGACATTTTGCAAATTGATAATATCAAGGTTTAGTATAGCGTCATATGGATGTAAAGGTTAGAGCATGGTCCTCGCCCAAGGTGTATTTTCAGGGACTCGTTTTGGATTTCTCCTCGGATATTCCTTTAGCCTAGTTCCCAAAAATGTTGGAGTGGCATTAGTGTGGAAATCCGCACTTTCTCTCATCGATTGATCCTGTGGAGGATCATTAGAACATGTGCTTCCCTCTGGCGGTGGTAGTGCTGGAGTGATTTCATTTGTTTGGATATTGACTAAATCCAGAATCCTTAGTTGGGAAAAGGATTATGCGATTTCTTGTAGATCTGATATATCCGCTCTTGTTACCTCCATTATTTTTTAGATCTGATAGATGCGATAATCAAATCTCTTCTGGACTTCGACTTTGGAATCTCCGTGGCCTTCCCTTTCTGGTGTAGAAGAGGTACTGTTCCAAGGATGTCCCTGATTCGCTCCTTTCTAGATCTTGATGTCTCAGGGTTCTCTCTTTTATTTCTTTTCAGATCCGTAATTTCTGCCCTTAGATCTGTAAGGCCCTTGTGCAGATCGGGAAGGATCTTAAGGACTTCATCTACCTTTTGGCTCAAAGATTCTATTTTCATAGGTATATGGATTAACCTATGTCTATAGTCTTGAATTATCTTCTGTATCTCCTCAAATCTTGGGAGATCTTTGATGTATCCGACTCGAGTTCTTTTCAATCAGTCATTATTTTTAGAACTGAAGTTATGAAGGAATTTACCCGTTCAGCTTCTCCTGGCTGGGATTCTACCATGGACTTCAGTGGAGTTTCAACGCCTCACTCCATTTCCTAGTAGTACTTGTTGAACCTCAAAATTTCTCAGCCACTCTTGTTCTTCTTCTGGCATGAGAAGTTTTAGATCAATCCTCGTGGGACCATTGTAACACTTGTCAAGAATTTTCATAAGAAATTCTCTTCTTTGTATTTCCAGAATCTGGATATATTCTCATTCACTTAGATCGCTAGTTCGTCATGGAAGCTAGCTTGTTGAATGTATAGGTAGACCAGCTATTCTATTTCCCTTCGTGAAATAATGATGTTCGGGTATAGATCAATACGAGCCTTACTGCATTCCTTGGGGCGGCCATCTGGTTAGTTCAGTTATCAATGCTGGAAGCCCCTGCAGTTGTTCGGCACTGGCAAATAATAGAGCAGCACACAAAGTAACAAATGGAGAATTAACTTCATTATTATAAATCAAGTTCAGAGTAACTCGAAGTTTCGTTCGGTTCCATTTTCTCTCAGAGACTCTCCTCAATTAGTGAATAAATAATATCAAAATACAATATAATCATATATATTTTTTCAACAAACCTAGGCTCTGATACCATTTTGAGGAGCATGGATGAAAATTTAGAATATTAGTGTAAATGGACTAAAAAAACTCTTTTAAATCTGCTTAGGGGTAAAAATATCCTAAAATTGTCAAAAATCCGTCTTTGGACCTAATATAAGCGATTCTGCAAGTTACTGTACTTAACTGGGAAATGCTTAAACATAATGGACTAAAAATGAACGCGGGGAAACTTATTGGACCAAATTAATCTTTTTTTCCTGATCATTTTCTTAAATTTGTAACATTTTCTCTATCATTACTAAAACCATTCCTAATTTTTTAATTTTACAATTTATAATTTTATAATTTATTAATATACTTAATAAATTTGAATAAATAAATAAATTTATATATTTTAATAAATTTTCATATATAATTAAATTAATTTAATATATTTTTACTTAATCATATTATATTTGTGAATTTAATTAATTGAATAAATATTAAATAATGGAATGTAATAAACATTTGAAACATGAATAATTAAGAAAAAATATTATATTAATATGAAAAATTATCTAGTTATAAAAATAAAAAAATTAAAGCATAATCTAATCCCTCCTAGTCAGCGACGTCCATATCGTCCTAGTTCGAGGTCGGAGGGTCTGTCGAATGCAGTGCGATGGTCGAGGACGAAGCCCCGCATCTCCCTCATCTTGGCCATCATCATCTCGAGGCAACCAACACGGCCCTCCATGGTCGGGTTTGGCTGTGGCAGTGGCGGTGTCAGTGGGGGTGGTGATGGTGGTGTGAAGGTCCGATTGGAGACGTGGGCCTCAGAACCAAAGCCGAATAGTGGGGCCTTGTGCTTGCCCACAACTGCAGCGGCGGTGGTTATGTGAAGGTCCAGTTGGAGACGTGGGCCTCAGAACTAAGCCGAATAGTCGGGCTTTTTTCTTATCCCCAACTGCAGCAAGCTACATTTATTGCTCCGTCATCGCCACTGAAGCCTTCGATTAGGCAGGGACATCATAGACTCAATTGTGGGGTGAGGCTGACGATCCTCCAGCAGCTTCTAGAGCGCTGTTGGAATAGGTGACCAAAAGCTAATTAGATTGGCAGTTTTGAGAACCATTTAAATAGTTTTTATTTAAGCGATGTTGTCCAGACAAATATGGTAAGTATTCTTCTTCGGCACACATTTCTGTTGTGCTTACCAAATTAGCTCAATCGCTGCTTGGACGTGACAACGGACCACTTTAACAACCATGCAACAGTTGGACTACGTATAGGATGACAGCCATGAAAACAACTATTCAGGGTTGGGTGTGAAATGTTCCAAGTCGAGGACGTCGTGACTTGGAATCCAGAGACCTATTGAGACTTGCATTAAGAGTCGCATTCATTTGATGAGTGTCGTGTTTCATTGGCGACAGACGTGGGACGTCTATGTGATCTTAATGAGTCGATTGACTAGGTGTTAAATCGACTAACTCATAGCAACAGGCTTTGGGACGACATTTTTTAAAAAGTCGTTACAAAAATTATTCCAAATAACCAAGACAATGTCGTTTCAATTGACGAGCATTCTTTAAAAAATCATTCATATTTTTTAATCGTTCCAAAAAATCATTCCTAAAAAAAACCAAAACGATGTTGTTTGATGCAAAAACGACGTCGTTCTGGAGCATTTTTAACAAAACCGTTCCTATTTTTAAAATATCGTTCCTAATTGTGTGCCAAAATTATTTTTCTTAAAAAATAAAAAAAATAAATAATATTAGAAAAACAGTCCCATACATGTCAATGATAAAACAAAGAGTAGACCATAAATTACTTAAGACCACTAGAAACATGCAATGTGATACATGTTCAGAAGATATAATATATTTGTATATATAAGATTATTAGTGTTATATAGATGTAAGTAGCATCCTATACTGTTGTATTGGATCGCCTAATTAGACCTTTAAAATTTTAATCAAATCGTTGGATATTATTAAATCGACAAAATACTACATTCGATGAAATTTTGGACATTTTTGTTGTACAGATCTGAGATATCGTATCGGATACACAATCAATGAGGTTAAAAGCGACACAACTGTACATTAGACCATATGATTTTAGATTAGACCGCTAGATATGCTCACATATAGAAAATATTGTTATGCATTTAAGTTTAGAAATAATCAGGGTCACGAATGTTGAGATATCGTAATCGAAAAGTAAATGAGGAATCTATGGACATACTTAGAAATTGTATTTGGAACCCAGTTAGGAGCAATTTTTTGTAAATCATTTTAGGAATTGGTATTTTATACATTTAGGAACGGTTTTTATATAAATCAAACTTAGGAATGGTCAAATATTAAAAAATCGTTCCTAAGTTTGATTTTCCCTCCAACTTTCAATTGGGGTGAAATTAATTTTTTCTTAACTAACTTTTGAACGATCAAAATAAATTTACCGTTCCGATATTTTGATTTTTTCCTTCTTTTTTTATTTAGGATATTGTAATATATTTAGTAACAATCTTATTTTATTAACGTTCACTTAAAGTTGGAATGGGCTTTGGAATGGCTTTTGAATTTTTTGACTGTTCCTAAATAAAAAAATATTGTATTTCATTTTAAAAAAAAATTGTTGATATGGACAATTATGTTGCAAATTGTCCACAAAATTAGCTAGTCAATTATTTTTATGAATTGTTTTCCGTAATTTTCTATCAATATCGGTAATTTTCTAATTTATACTATTTTCTATCGGTAAAATGCACAAACACTTGTTATAGCAATGCTAAACTATCACTCTTCTTCAGTCTCGTAATCCTCATCAAAGCTATCTTCGTCGGACTCGTCATCAGATTCACAATTTCACGATCTAGATGCACCTTGCTCCTTGGTGATTAGCAGCATAGAGTTTAACGGCTAATTGTATACCGTTTGGGTCATGCAGGTTTTATTTATGGTTGTTCGTCGCAACTTGTGGAGTAGGTATTATCTCATCCTCTTGAAACACAACTTCGATCCATCAAGAGTCATCAATGACTCTTCTGGCTCTTGTTTTGCATACAGTTATCCAGTCCACTTTATCTCGCTTCATGCTAGAGTACTCCGTGTATTAAACTTGTACTGCTTGTTGTGTCAGGATGAATGGTTTGTTCTTTTGGTATACTTTCTTGAAGTTTATATCAACGAGATGATAACAAAGATGTACCTTCATACCTCTCACAGGATCGACCCAACGCCATCTAACAGAATGATCTGCATGTTTGAAATAAGTGGATAATCTAACTGAATTATCTCTTCGAGAATCCCATAGAAGTCACATTCCGTGTTTGTATATGATGAGAATTTGACACACACTTCACATTTCATAGTTGACTTGCCCATGCTGTGAACCTTAATGTGAAAATTGTAACCATTTACAAAGTAGCATGGGAATGTTGTGACGTCAGCTGTAGGACCCTAATAATGCAACTCCAAAAGCTCATTGTCTGTGTAATTCAATTTCGATTTAACTTGTGTTGCACATATTAGAGAAACCATATACTGAAAAATTACAGTTGTAACACAATTCAAAAGGCACAATTCATAATAAACAACTTACACGACCTTTGAACCAATCCATGAATTGAGTAGCTACTAGCTCCTCAATAATGGAGTCCTTCGAATGTTGGTGCTCATAAAGTTCATTGAAAAAGGACCTGTTCACATACATATCAATACATAGATTAAAAGTCCAAATAACAATGTGAATAAAGTATATTGGTATCTTTACAGTTACTCGTAGTATGCCATGACAACTTCAGAGTTAATCAATATATACGTCTCGATCATGTAGCGTTCTGATCCATTGAGTCATCTCTTCTTTGATGCATCACTATCTTGACAAGGGTAGTTGAAAATAGACCGTTCAATTCGAGTGTCGTTCATACAGAGGTATTCATCTCTGCGTGGCCTGTTCCATTTGCAAAGAATCTGGGGCTCAAAGTTATGAGAAGTGAATAGACCGATCATCCACGTGTGCTTTGTTTTTCACCTTCATTTTCAAGTCTCAAAGAAACATAATGACAATAGAACTATTTCAAACAACTAGAATAACTCGTGTACTAATGACCTTTTGTATGGATACATCCACCTGTATTGCACAGGCCCTCCAACGAGCGCTTCATATGGCAAGTGAATAATTAGGTGCTCCATTAAGTCGAGGAAAGGTGGCGAAAATATTTTCTTGAATTTGCACAAGATGGTTGAGACACCAGCCACCAATTTTTTAAAGCGAGTGTCGTCAAGCATAAAATCTGGAATAGAAGGCTGACCTCTATCAATGCACTCCACAGAGGCTCATGAAGCATTTGACGGAAGGAAATCGGGATCAACTTCTGCATGAATACGTGACAATCATGACTCTTCATGACGTGAAGCCTCCTCCTTCATGTCGACACAACGGGCCAAATTAGATGTGTAACCGTTAGGAAATTTCAGATGACTAATCTATTCACATATCCTCCACTTCTACTCCTTGGTTAGGGTATATGTGGCTTTGGGCATTACGTTCGGCCTCCTTTCATCCATGTCAAGCTCCGGTCTATTACATATGATCTTCAAGTCCTTTCGTGCATTCAGATTGTCCTTCGTTTTTCCCTTTATATCCATCACAAGATTGAATATATTACCAAACATATTTTTCTCAATGTGCATGACATCAAGATTGTGTCGTACCGATGCGTCGACCAGTACTCGAACTCCCTTTTTTTGTCCACTTATGCTCGCTACCCTACCCGTCTAGAAGTGACAACGACACTTCACCCGTAGGATTAAACTCTTCAACCTATTCGTGGATCTCTTTTCTCGTCAATCTTTTTTTATGCAACCTTCCTTTCTACTTAGTTCTTAGTGAATGCTTTATTGTTCCTACGGTACGGGCGGTCGCGTGGGGGGGAGGGGTGGAACTATTTGTGGTAGTCAAAGTAGCACGTCATCCTATCATTCTATAGTAGAATGCACGTGTGCCTTCCATACAAACTAGACAGTCCATAACACCATCGGAACTCCATCTAGACCCCATCTCATAAGCAGGTAGGTCGTTCACAGTCCACATCAATGTGGTGCATACTGGAAATATCTTGTTCTTCACACTGTCGTTCGTCAGTACACCCACATGGCATAAATTCTGCAGCTTCTCGATCAACAACTCCAAGTAAACATCGATTAGATGTTTTGGATTTGAAGGACTGGGGATCACCATCATCAGGAACATATACTCAGAACTTATGCAAATTCCCGATGGACGATTGTACGGTGTAAGTATAATGGGCCAACATGAGTACGTATGACCGTAATGCCCGTGCGATGGGAACCCAGTTTAACATTATAGGGCACTGTTGCAAAATCTGGATATGTCCTATCAAAATGCCTCCATGCCTCTGCATCAGGCGGATGGCACATGGATCCCTCCTCCATCTGATGGTTGGCATGCCACATCATTTGCTCGGTAGTCGCTTTTGAAGCATACAACCTCTGCAGTTGAGGGGTAACCGACAGATACCTAAGAATGACATACAATGTCTTCTTGTTCTAACACATTAATCTTCTCAACAGGTAAACACTCTCTTATCAATTTCTTGGTAGTAATCTTGGGGCAGGGTGTGGTCGTGTGACTATATATGATCAACCCACTGGAATATTCGATCATATATATGCTGAGAAATATGACCCTCAGCCTTAATATTCACCAACTCGGCAACAATCCCCAATTGAGATTGGGTGTAACCGGTCAACAACGATTGTTCGGCAGCATGCACTACATTGTGAAACCAATCTGCCAACTCAGACAAATAATCGTAGGGGCCCAAATTATAATATGAACTAGGTCTTACATCAATAGGACACGACCTGGTATCATCATCGGGTACACCATCCTGCTTATAATTAGAAGACCAAATAGCAGGCCAGGCTACATAAAAAAATCTGTGCCCAATCCATCTACGTCACATCACCCAAAGGCATACTAGTATCCTCAATAACATGAGAAACGAGACTTTACTCCTCTGCAATTTGGCCGCAGTGACGGAGTCTAAATACTCTTGCACCCTCTCCTCACGATCAGAAATCCAATTATAATATTCTAGCATAAAACCTTTTATATACAAGTGAAAATTTACCTCGTCCATGATTTTGAAAACTTTTATTTTTTGCACTTTTGACAAGGACACTTAATTTTCTCACCGTCTATATATGCATGTTAAGACTTGACCCATACTATAAATGTGGCAATACCATCCTCAAACTCCAAAATAAGACCTGCCCCTCTTCAGAAGATTCTTCTCATACATCGATCTCCTTAATTTCTTAACATGATGATGAGTCCTACACACACACGTACTCACACACACACACACATATATATATATATTATTATAAAATTAAATTTAATTGATAAAATTACGACAAGTATAACAAATTGACAAATAAAGAGTTAGAGTTGTTTTCTGATCAAAATAACTTTAATTGCCAATGAAAGTTCGAGAGAGATTGACGAACAAGAATATAAAAATATTAATGGGATAGTGAGAGATCAAAAAAGTTCGAGAGAGATTGAGGAAATAGAGAAAATATAAGAAGAATGGAAGAAGATAATGAGATTAAAAGGAAAGAGGAACATATTTATATAGAAAAAATTGGAACAGTCTTTAGAATAGTTACACCGCAAGAATAGCCGTTAGTTTAGATTTTGAAATGGTTATTGGGTCGGCTTTAGGAATGGTTTTTTGACCGTTGAAATATAACCGTTGTATTTCTTATGGAACAGTTTCAGTAATACTAAATATATAATACAAAAAAACCATTCCGATTTGGACCGAGTTTTAGAACGATTTTTGAAATACATTAGTTCTTAAATAAACTAATAATTTGGAATAGTTTTTCACATACTTTATTAAGGGTGTATCATAACTGTTCTTAATTGCCATCTTTTAGACCACATCTTGAAATACATTTTCTAACTATTATGTTTTGGATATCCATTGTCACACATATAGGAACAATCAGTACAAAACCATTTCTAATTCTAATAACGTACTCCAAATCGAGTTCCAACGACCAACAATTACTATTTTGAAACGGTCTTTGGAGCAGTTTTTGTCACTATTTGTTTGGAACTCATGTTAAAACGATTTGACCATTCCAAAATTATAACCCAAGAAAAATATGGATCATACGTCATCTATCAATATCTATTCGTTATGTGTTCCAAAGCCCGTTCCAATATGGAACTGAACAGTTGCTCTGATCGTACCAAATCTCACCTTTTTTTTGTAGTGTTAGAGATATTTTGGGATTGTATCTTTAATTGGATTAAATGACATTAGACTTAATTTGGTTATGATGCTATTAAATTAGATTTAGTTAAATTCATAGAACCTTGCAATTATTTTAAACCCGCATCACTAAATTAAAGCCCATTGGCCAAAGGGTTGACTTCTATTGTTGGAAGGAGAGTTTACCAAGTTGTACTTTTAAAAAGTGTAACTTGACCATGTTTGGAGCCCTTTCCTATATGGCATGATTGGATCATACCATATTCGAAAGGGGTTGCCTTGTGGGTAAGTGAAATTTATCTAGATACATTTTCACCTTCCCATTTATGGCATATATATATATATATATATATATGATGATCCACACATAATAATATAGAAACAGAAAAATCTTCACCCCTCTTGGTGGAGCAATTTAGCCACCCTCCTCGCTCTTCACCATTAATCGATTTTGATTTCTTCTAGCAAGGAGATCAAAGCAATCTTCCTCGTGGTGTGGTGTGGTGTGGTGTGGATAATCTCTAGAGGACTCCTTTAAAGTCCAAGGTGAATGAATCAAAAGAAAAACGATCGACCATTTGCAACTAAAGCGAAGGAGGTAACATTTGGTTTTTAGTTATGAATCTTCTCTTGTTTAACTATAGCCCTATATGAATGGATCTTTCTTTGTATCCCCTTACTATATCGATTATCTGGAAACACCAAGAGTACACCCCTTGGTCGGATCAAAAATTTTATTATTAACTTATTTTACTTTGCATGTTTTCTTCTTTGTACTTCCGCTTGAGCGTTTCCAGGCCGATTCACTCTCCCTTCAATTATAAGCTCTAAAACATATTACAAGATATTTTAAAGAGCTTATAAGTCCCGCCCAATCACCCTTTTAGTCTATAACTAAACAGAAATAGTTTTTCTTTTTTTTTCTTTTTGGATATGAAAGAGAAACTGTTTGGTGTACTATCAAAAATATGATCGGCCGCTTGAATCACCTCACTTTCTTTCTTTTTTTAAAGGGGAAATTACATAAAACCCTCCTGTGTTTTCAAAAATCAGCAAAAAACCCCCTATGATAAAAGAATATGCAAAAAACCCCCTATGTTTTCCAAGTTGTTGCACACTCGCCCATTCCGTTAAATAAACCCTAACAGCGTTAAATTTCCGTCCACTAGGTTTATGAATTCTCCATATTAGTACATTAACTTGCAGAAAAGCTTAAATTTGGTACCCAGATGGGTTTTTGCACAATTTTAGGACAATTTTACCCCGGTGCAGATTTAAAATAGCTGTTTTAATCTATTTACATTAAAATTTCCAATTTTTATCCATGCTCGCTAGAATGGTATCAGAGCCTAGGTTTATTGAAGAAATATATGATTATATTACATTTTGATATTATTTATCCACTAATGGAGGAGACTTTTCAAGATAAAATGGAACCGAACGAAAGTTCGAGTTGCTCTGAAAACAGGGAATATTTCCAAATTCTGGAAATACAAAGAAGAGAATTTCTCATGGAAATTCTTGACAAGTGTGACAACGGTCCCAAGAGGATTGATCTAAAAGTTCTCACGCCAGAAGAAGAATAAGAGTTGATGAGAAATTTTGAAGTTCGACAAGTACTACCAGGAAATGCAGTGAGACGTCTACACTCCACTTAAGTCCATGGTAGAATTCCAGCCAGAAGAAATGGAACGGGTAAATTCCTACATAATTTCAGTTCAAAAAATTATGACTGATTGGAAGGAACTCGAGCCAGATACATCAAAGATCTCCCAAGATCTGAGGGAGATACAAAAGACGGTCCAAGACTATGGACATAGGTTAATACATATACCTATGAAAATAGAATCTTTGAGCCAAAAGGTGGACGAGATACTTAAGATCCTTCCGGATGTACACAAGAGCCTTACAGATCTGAGGAAAGAAATTACAGATCTGAAGAAAATTCAGAGGGAGAATCCTGAAACATCTAGATCCAGACAGGAGCGAATCAGGGACGCCCTCGGAACAGTACCTGTTCTACACCAGAAGGGGAAGGCCGCGGAGATTCCAAAGCCAAAATCGAGAGAAGATCTGATCATTGCATCGATCAGATCTTTAAAATAATGGAGATAACAAGAGCAGATCTTTCAGATCTACAAGAATTGACGGAATCCTTTTCCCAACTTGGGAGTGTGGATTTAGTCAATATCCAAACAAATGAAATCACTCCAGCACTACCACCGCCAGAGGGAAGTACGTGTTCTAATGATCCTCCACAGGATCAACCAATGAGAGAAAGTGCGGATTTCCACACTAATGCCACTCCAACATTTGTGGGAACCAGGCTAAAGGAAAATCCAGGAAAAAATCCAAAAAGAGTCCCGAAGAATACACCTTGGGCAAGGACCATGCTCCAGCCCTTACATCCATATGGCGCTATACTAAACCTGGATATTATCGATTTTCGAAATACCGAGAAATTGATAGACGAATGGGTTGCAACAATCAAGATAGCGGCAACTACCCTAGAGCTCGACAAAGAAAATTTCATAAAGCTTGTGGAGTTGAGCTTAGAGGGATCTGTAAAGATCGGATGGGATAATACCCCAGAAGATACCAAGGCCAGTATCCTTGCCGGAGATTCAAAAGGGGCAATTGCAGACCGGCTAGGAAGGCTTATCAAGATACACTTCATCGGAGATGGATACTTCGAAGGAAGTAAGGCAGAAAAAGCTAGAGAATATGCACAAGCTCTTTTCAGCCTTGAATTAAGAAGTATTTGCGCAGTAAATGAATATATCTATTGGTTTCGCAAGTATTTCTTCCAAAGTGGAGTAGCAACAGAAGTAGCAGCTCCAATGTTCTTCACGAAAATATGCAGTCCATGGAGGGAAATGTTGATCCAATCATACAAAGTACCTGAAGGACAGCTAGATTCAGTGGCGCGAAGAATGTCTTTCCTTAAAGACAAACTGAAGGATTGGTGTTATCAAGCATCCATCTAGAAGAATATGAAAAGACTGAGAGGTAAAATCAAACGAACCCCTCTCTGTTGTGATAACAATGATTTTCCAACCATTATAGGAGAATCAAGTGAGCCAAGGAAAAGGAAGAAGCAGAATAGTAACTCCTACCCTAGGAGTTCCAGAAGAACCTTTTCTCGACGGAGATCATGGTGGTTTAAGTCCAAAGCCAGAACATCCAAATCTGGACAGAGAACAGGACCAACAAGGGTTTCATCTCAAGGATCTCGACGAACAGATGCAAGATCTACTGGAAGAACCCTTACAAGAAGAACTTTCAGACGGGCCCATACCCGAGCTAATGAAAGTTTCAAAGACTGCAATTGCTGGACTTGCGGAGCAAGAGTACATATATCTCCTGACTGCCCGCAGAAACGTGGTGAATTATGAAGATTTGAAACCACAGGTGACATCTTAGATGATGTCTACTATGGCGACTTGGTACCTATTTACCAATTTGAAGACCTTCCATCAGACGAAAGTGTCTATGAGGAAGAAATAGAAACTGATTCGGATGGATCTTCAACCGAGTCAGAATAATTACAACGAGGGAGATAGGCTTCAAACTTCTGAAAGCCTATCAGGATTCTTTTCTAAAGTGACGGTGTCAAACAAAACCATGAAAAGAATCATGCGGCAAGATTCCAACCTTAGCCCATACGATGGATTTAGGATTGGAGGAATTGGGAAAGTCATGAACCAGATAGGACTGAATCAAAGGAAGAATCACATAATCTACAAGGTAAGTTCAGGTGAGTTTGCTATACCTATGGAAGTTACTGGTAATGTGATGGAAATGCAGTTAATTCCTAAAGAAGAAATTCTTGAAGAATTGAGTAAGCTTAGAGAAGAAGTAGCTATTACTATGAAATGGATCCACATAGGAACTATTGAAGTAGTAATAAAAGTGACTTTTAAGGAAGGAATTGATTCAAAAATACATTTATCAATAATGGATAGAAGAATCAATAACTTAAGAGATGGTTGTCTTGGAATAATGATAGGTAATCTGTATGCAGGAAAATTAATGTTTGACATTCATCCTAGGATTGCATACAACCTAGCAGACCGAGATTTTAGTAGAGTCTTAACCCTTCATCAAGATTTTAAAAGAAAAGATCTAATGAGAGAAGGAAATAGACCGTATTCTATAACTTATAGAATTGCATATGCCCTTTCCAATACGCATCATTTAGATCTGTTTCTTAGGAAAGAGTACATTGAAATTCCTAGAAATTTCAAGGAATTCGCCAAAGTCATGACACCAGACCCTATTAGGATACCTAGAATAGGTGGTGTTGATATTATTATAAAAGATCACCCAGTCTTAGATCGGACACTTAACTCTAGGACTGAGTTTTAGTAGTCGAATGTCCTTTTCGGAAGATAGGATTATAGGCTACAAAGGAAAGGAAAAAGAGTTACTAAAAGCTTTAACACCTCAAGAGATTAGGGTAGATAACGTAAACTTATATGCCCTGAAGGATGGAAAGAAATACAAGTTATATTTGATATCACTAAGAAAGAAAACTTTTTTCCTTGTGATGACTTATATCATCTGCAGCAACCTGTTGTTGGAAAATATGAGGGCATGCTAGAAATAGCAGGCCATGAAATTTTAGTTGCAGGTGTTGCAGGAAGAGAAAATGGGAGTATGACTTTGGGGTTAAGTTTCCTCGAAGATCATAAATCATGGGGAAGAAAAGGTAATGGAATGGAATTCAGTCTTGATGGTGTCACCATAAGGATTGAATGACGAGTCCCTTTTCTATATATATATCTATTGGTATGTTGTATGATCAATATAAGACAGAGTACTTTGCAGCTTATATTGATTCAAGATCAGGTATTTGCACGGCAAAACCTGGAGTTTTCCCTAAGGAAGCAAGGGAAACCTTACCCGTTATTGCAGGAAGGGATTTTTCACAAAAAATCCTGATACTCAATAAGGGAATACGAGAAGCCAAGATCATGATTGGAGGAGCATTCGGATCACCCTGATTTATGGTAAAAACACCTCCTATCTACTTTCATGATACAGGTGCCGATATCTTGTTAGGTAACAATTTTATTCAAACATTTGCAAGGTATATGCAGGATAATCAAAGGAATCTATTAATCTTTACTACTAACTGTGGTAGTGAGATACAGGTGTTGCAAAGAGAAAAGGCATTTAACAGGATAATGCCAATAAATTTTCGCCGCAAACGTGGTGATTTTGATGCCAAATTAACTCATCCAAAAATGCAGGATAAGAGGAAATTTGGTAAGGTCCTTTTGTCTTTCAGGCAACAAGGACTCATAGACAGCGATAGCTTTTATAAGGAATCTGAGGAGGAAATCCTGAACCTTAAAGAAGCACTATTGGGAATGAAAGCACTCGACATCAGTGAAGAGAGCAGACTTTCTCTTGAGAATGTCAAGAGGCTTATCCAGAGGAACTTCAGTGAAAATCCTCTGGCTTGGTGGGATAAGAACAAGATCGAAGCTACTCTGAAGGTCAAAGATGAGTGCAAATACGAGTATGTTCGATACAAACCTATCCAGATGAACATGGAGGATAAGAAGGATATGCAGACAATAATCAAAGTGCATATCAGTCTTGGACTCATTGAACCCAAAGTCTCTACTTACAGTAGCCCTGGATTTCTGGTAAGGAACCATGGTGAAATAAAAAGAGGTAAACCCAGGTTAGTTATTAACTATCAAGGTATCAATAAGATATTAGAATTTGATGGTTATTACATTCCTAGTAGAGAACACTTAATTGATTGCATTAAAGGAGCAAAGGTATTTTCTAAATTCGATTGCAAATCTGGGTTCTATCAGATTAAGATGGAGGATGAATCAAAGAAATTTACTGCATTCTCCACACCCCAGGGACATTATGTCTGGAATGTGCTTCCAATGGGTTTAGTTAATGCACCCCAGATATTTCAAAGAAAAATGGATAATCTTTTCAAAGATTATTTTGAGTTCATGTTTGTCTATATTGACGACATACTAATTGCATCCAAAAATATGAAAGAGCATATTAAACATCTTCAAATATTTTTCGATGCATGCTATAAAGAAGGTTTAGTACTTTCTGAAAAGAAAGCTACTATTGCAGTCAATAAGATTGAATTTTTAGGAATCCTTATTGACGAAGCAGGAATTGAGTTACAGACCATATTGTGGAAAAAATCCGCAATTTTCCAGATGTACTCAGAGACAAGAAGCAATTGCAAAGCTTCTTGGGAGTTGTTAATTTTGCAGGAATCTTCATTAAGGATCTTACAAGATACAGAAAGGATTTCCGACCACTACTGAAAGAAACGGAGAGTTCAAAGTGGAAATGGGAAGAAATCCACACCAAAAGGGTTCGTGAGCTGAAACAAGTTTGCAATAACCTTCCAAAGCTTGGTATACCGCAAGACAGGGATGAATTGATAGTCTACACAGATACCAATGATTACAGATGGGCAGCTGTGCTCATGAAGAAGACAACTACAGGGGAAGAACCTTGTAGATATACTGGAGGGTTGTTCTCAGAACAACAAGCCAAAGTTTGGCACATAAACGAGAAAGAATTCTTTGCGGTTTGGAAGGCTTTCAAAAAATGGCCTTTATTTTTACTTGCTAAAGAATTTACTTTAAAAGTTGATAATACTAATGTCAAGGCTTTCTTAAAGAATAAATTAGAATAAAAAATAGAGAAAGCTCGTATTATCAGATGGCAAGCAGAATGCCAATATTATTGTTATAATATTATCGTTATAAAATCTCATGAAAATGTTCTTGCAGATTTCCTGACGAGAGATGGAGGCATCTGAAGCAAACTCCATCATGTTGAGACTCAGGCACCTCCGGGAAAACCTCGAGGAGCTTGACAGAAAGTTTGGACAGCTAGCAGTAAATGCTCAAGTTGCCGGACAAATCCAAAGAGCTGATCTAGACACGGTCAAGGTTGCAATAAGGAGTTCCTTATTAGCATCCACTTCGCTATGGAACGACTTACGAGAACCAATTCGAAAGGCATCACCTTCGGGGATGACTCACGAGTTGAGGGAGCCTGACCCAAAATATGCCTTTAGAGTACAGGGCTCTACACCTGTAGCGTCGGATTCAAGTACCGATTGCACAAGACCATCATCAGACTCTGGTGAAAAGGCAACAATTGAGTCTTAGGAAGTGCAAACTCCTGTTGATTCAAGTCAACCCAACACCTCTGGGGGTTAAAGAGGGAGAGATTAGCCTTAGGCCAATGACAGGTACCTCTAAGGCTAATACTAATGAATTAATATCTTCTTCTGCTTGGCAGGATTATCAGCGTATGTGGAAAAAATTAATTTCCCGCAAAGGAGTCAATCCAGGCAAGACCATTATCGAAACATCCGAAAAATATAACAGAGTCTGGATGCTAGAAGGGTCTAAACCAGAAGATGTCAGAGAATGGTATGATTTTGGAGCTCTTGCTTCAGTTCATACTATGTCACCAAGTTTTTCGAAAATTTCAAAACTTTCAGAGTGGATTAGTGGGGCGGTCTTTGATTCATGGCAAAACAACCCCCACTTGAAAAGAGGCGATGTTCTGGAGATAAAATTTATTTCAGTAGCTCCAGAAACTGCAGGAAAGGGGTCTCATCCAGCATTCCATTTCATGAAGCTGCAGAGGCCAGATATGGTAGCTTTCAACAAAATTAAAGCTGCCTCAGGAGAAGCTCCCTTGGTATCAGCCATTAGTGAAGATAGTATCTCTACCAAGAGAGCTTGGGGATTATGAGTCTGTCTCACAGAGATGGACAAAGTCAAGTATCCATTCAAAATCTTCTCAAACAAAGTAAATGGATCGTTCCTGTTAAATTCGATGACAGGAAAAAGCACGGAGTTCGCTGAAAGCTTATTTGAGAAAAAGAGGATGTTAATCTGGGAAAATAAGCTGCCAGCAACTGAAGCCACAAGGATGAACACATGCAACATGTTGCATGTTGGGCAATGGCATAACCATCTATGCCCTTGCTGCGAGAAACAAGAAAAGCCCCTGTTCGGGACAAAGATTCGGGTCACAAAAAATAAACCCGAACCGGACCAAGACAAGGGAAAGAGAAAAATTTTTACCAAGAGAAGTAAAAATTAAACGATGTAAAAAATAAAGAAAATAAGACTGTCGGCAGAAAAAACAAAAGCCAACAGTTAGCAGAGCAGCCAGTTGGAAAGCATGTGACCGACAGACCATTATGACCAACAACTGGAAATCACAAGGCAATGACGAACGCAATGACGTCATTGTAAAACAAGTTTGGAGTCCGAATTTGAAGTCCGCGGACGCCTATAAATAAAGATGCAAGGAAGCAGAAGGGGATCATCAGAAAACTTCTCCTACTCTTCAAAGCATTACAATCCTGAGTCATTCTGTAATATTTCAAATTTTCAGTTTATGGGGGTTTCCCCAACAAGTCAAGACCTCTACACCATGAGGGGCTAAATAGTTGTCTCCTCCAACGGAGGAATAATATCTATGTAATATTCTATATATTTCTTTAATAAAAGTTAGGCTTCTATTCAGCTTGTTATCCAAAATTCCATTAAATCCCTATATTGGAATCCCTTTTACGCCCTAAGGTAGGAAACGAAATAGGGCTGTGTTGTTTTGTTACTGAAGGAGCCAAGTTCCTGCGAACCATCTGCTGCGGTAGTGTGGTTGGAAGAACTCCATAAAACCGAGGACTTGGAATACCCGAAAACAGAGTGGTCAAAGTAAGGTATGAATTTATGGGGTTTTAATTTATTTCGAAAGCATGTTGGGCCGTTTTAAAGAGCATGAAAATGGATTATCGAGCTATTTTCTTTAAGGGGGTAAAATGGTTATGAAATTGGCTGAGGGAGCAGATTTAAGCAATTTTGAAAGATATTGTACTAAAATTGATATTGCAAAAGTTAGTGTACCAAAATTGGACGGACTTAAAATTTCAAAAAAAAAAAAAAAAAAAAGAGTCCTACTCTCATTAACAGCGCGTGTACACCACTTTCCGTTAGTTTTGGACGGAGAGGGTCTTTTTTGCAGGGTTTCAATTTTCACAGGGTCTTTTATGACTATTTATTTAACACAGATAAGTTTTGTGCAAATTTAGCATAACACAGGGGGCATTATGCAATTTTCCCTTTTTTAAAAGTACTTGAGCTCATTTTAAAAATTACAATAATATGTAATCATAATTTAAAAGTAAATAACATATATAACACAATTACTCATATATCAAATAGTTTAGAACATTCCATCAACTTATTTCAATTACTCGAACTTAGATGATCAACCCGAAACTCTTAAATTTTTAATATTTATTATCATTAAGTTGATGAAATTATAGGTTTGAGGTTATAAGTAATAGTTATTTCTTAAAGAAATGAAAAATAAAAATATAGTTTAAAAAAGAAACTTTGCAATTCAATCCTACATCTCTGTTTATCCGAGTGATCTACAAAGGGTGAATTTTGTTTTTAACTAATCCCTATCCCGATCAGCAATAAATAAAGCTCTTTTTTCTGTTGAGTAATAGCGCGAGTAAGTCTTGAATGAGCCTTTCAAAAATTTGATGCAAATAAACGAAGTTTTGTTGTACGTCTCCGAGCTATATATTCCGTTGCTATTACGACGTGGATATCATTTACTCTCCAACCAGTCAATTGAATTGGATTGAAGTACCAATTTTTGGTCCTAATGATGTAGATGTATTTTAACATCCTCAAGGACGATTCCCTTCCCCGCATGCAGTAGTAAACAACGCCCTTCCTTCCCAACAAAAGGAAATTGTCTTGTTTCTTTCATTCACTAAAGTGTTCTACACCACCAAAATGAAATCACCCCTACCAATATACTAGTAAAAGAAAGGTGAATAGCAATTTACATTATTCCCTGTGATATTGAAAATAAGTATATTACTCCCCTATAAAAAAAATATAGCAATTTACCTCCCTATACTTTTTAAAATGAAGCAATTTACCTCTTTATATAGGGAGGTAAATTGCTTCATTTTAAAAAACATAGGGAGGTAAATTGTTTTATTTTAAAAATATAGAGATGTAATTCGCTATTCATTCTAGCACATAATAACAATTAATCATGCTAAACAACAAAATGAACATCCAAAAATATTGCAATATCCAATATCACGACAAACAATTATATGCCAAAAGTATAAGCTTAAAATTTGCAACTCAAATGGATGATTAAGCCTTGTCAAATTAATTAATTAAGCCTCGTGCATCCAATGCATGCAAATAAACCAAATTAATTAATTAAGCCTAGTGCATTTAATTCGCGAAATTAAGCTAAATTAATTAATTGAGCCTCGTGCATCCAATGCAAACAAATAAACCAAATTAATTAAAGAAAATAAATTCTAGAACAATTCTAATTTTCTCCAAATTTAGCAATAATTAATATTTTTCAGAAAATATGCGAAAATTGAAAATTCCAATTTTCTAAAGAAAAACGGCAAAAAACAGCTCAACCGCAGCCCAATGGTCGCACAGTCGGCCTCACGCGCTCTCACAAACTGCCAGCGCGTACCTGCAAGCACGGCCTTCCTGCGTGCAGGCTCTCGCCCTCGTGCATGCTGTGCACTATCGGTCGGCAGTGCACTGCTACAGTCCCAGTTTTTTTTTTATTTTCGCCCATTAAACTGAAATTAAAAATAAGTATTTTACTGAAAAATTCAATTTTCATAGAATACTTAAGTTCATCCAAAATTGCAAAAATTAAACAAATTAATTTTCTCACATAATTGTTCAAAAATAAGCAAAAGATAGATCATCTTCAAAAGTAATAAAGAACATATTGTCATGCTTATTCACACATAATCATAGCCCCTACATTGAATCGGGCTTTGATACCATTTGAAAGCATCGGAAAGTGCGAGTGGATCGATTCAGGAACGCGCAAGCAAAAGTGGTGATAACAAAATGCGTAAATAAAATAGAAACGTAATAACACTATAGTTTCTAGAGGTGTACCCTTGGAGTTTTCCGGTGTTCGATGTAGTTAATAATAATAATAGACACTAATAAAATTAATAGGGCTATTATTGAATGAAAACGAGAGGTTCAAAAATTGTAAATTGAAATTACCTCTTTGATTTATTTCGTACCTCCTTCATTTGATTCGTTCACCTAAGGCTTCAACGTAGAAACCCTCTAAAGTTGCATCCGCACCACACCGAAATTAGAATTCCTCAACTCTCTTTGCTAGAAGAAATTAGGAAGAAAAATACATACCAAGTGTGTATTCAAGAGGGGCGACTGAGAGGTGGAGTTAGGGTGTTGGAAATTATTTTGTATATTGCGTCTTCATTCATTAGTTATTCCAAATAACTAACATACATATATATACCTTATGCATGCATTAAAATATGTCTAGGTTCATTTTTACCATCCATAAGGTAATAAAAGCCTTCACTCCAAATAAAAGATGACTAACATGGCACTTTGTTAAACGTGAATCTTTTAGTCAATAGTTTTCTTTTCTATTCATTTCCACAAACTTAAGTATTGGGCTTGGGTCAATTTTAGTTAATTAAAATTCAAGGCCCAATCAATCTTAATTAAATCTTATTTAATTAAAGACCACTTAATTAAATCAATCATGTATTTAAATTCAATTAAATATACAAGCCCAATAAGTCTTTATTAAATCATAAGTCGAACTTATTAAATAATAAGGGCAAGCCCAATATAAATTATTCTAATTAATTTATCCTTGGACTTATCCATAAAATGGATCCCTCTCATATATAAGTAATCTAATTACTCATAGAATTAATTCCCAATTAATTTTACATCCCTTCTTCGTGATTTGTGTGTGACTCTTTAGGTTTATGTTTCAGCTAGATGTGGGCTAGTGTCCAACACTATTACTAATTAAATCAAATTTAATTCATGATATTTTATCAACCCTTGATCAAGAAAGTCCATCACCGTGGGTGGCCGTCTAGCAACGGTTCATGGCAATAGAGACTATGTCAAAATTCATGTGAAATTTTAGGCTCCTAAGTCTATATGGATATGGTCCTTCCGTCTATTGCCTCGCGGCTTTAGTCTAGGGCATGAAATTAGGTGTCAGTTCCCATCCTAGACTAAGCGTCTATGCTTAATACATGAGATCGCGTTACGCCGAATTGCTCGACATAGGAACCTCTTTTTCCTATTCGACAGATAACCGTGGCCACAGTTTTATAGAGCATTAACGCACTTCCAAGTACATAGGAGATACCTCCATCATGTTTTGACAGGGGACGGATCATCTTCTTGAAACCCACATTCCTCGCTACATACTTTGACTGCATTAGACGAGACTTATGATAACTATGTCTAAGATACGATCACCTCTTGCATAAATCTAAGATACAGTTATCGCATGCACATGACTGCCGTGATTCCTCAAGCCTGAGGACTACTCCTATCGGAGCAAGAGACTCAAGTCATACCGACCAAGCTTCCAAGACTTCCATATGACGATCCTCGCGAGTCAGTTAGTCGATTCTATACCTAGCCAATCGATCCATTAAGATCGCATAGACGTCCTACGTCTGTCGTCCTGAAACACAACACTCATCAAATGCATGCAACTCTTAATGCAAGTCTCAATAGGACTCTCCATGCCCAGCCTCGAGGTCCTCGACTTGGAACATTTCAGACTCAATCCTAAACAGTTGGTTTCATGACGGCCATCAAATGCGCAGCCCAACTGTTGCACAGTTGTTAAAGTGGTCTGTGGGCATCTGTTGTGACGTCTAATCAGTATTTAACGTAATTTGATAAACACAATAGATACGTGCGAAGACGAATACTTACCATATTCGTTTGGACAACATCACTTAAATAAAGATTGTTTGAATGATTCTCAAAACCGCCAATTCAATTGACTTTCGATCACCCATTCGAACATGGTCATTCCTAAAGATCTTTATCCTGAAGATGTAGGAAGGATCACTCAAATTCTACATGGAGAATTGAGTGCACAATCATCAATGTACTTGTTTAAACTCCATCATCTGAATTCATTCTTGTCCTACTATGAAATTATGGTTCTTTGGAAGTTTATATGTTTTGTAATATGTTAGAAATGGAACATTTGGTATCTAACATTTACGATGTTATGCTTATTGTTATTTATCTTCACATTCACTAGCAAAAAATTGTTTCTCTTCTCCACATGCAGTCTATTGAATTTGGAGCACAGAGGACGAGGTTTCCTAAAATTCTCGACATGTCAGCTGATAACATATACTCAGAGTCTTCTAAAGTGATATGTCTTATTACAATATTCGAGCTATTCATTGAAAAATAATGTTGGGCTATTTGCATTTTATTTTGGGCTTGGATGTTTCCATTCTCAACTATTACAAGGTTTGGGTTTAGTTTTTTCTTTTCCTTTTTTTTGTTTGGGAGGGGGGAACACTAGAAGGTGGGGGAGCTTTTGAAATTCTCGTTCTATCTACACTAAAATAAAATAGTGCTTATATTTACCATAGGGAGTGTCAACTCTATAATATCACCTAAAAAACATAAAAAAAAAATAAGTATTACTCTTTTACAATCATCAACAATGGAAGTATAAATAAGAAGTACTACTTCATTACAATAATTATAAGAAAAATCATAAATAAGAAGCATTACTCCTTTATAAAATCCTAAATCAATCAAATATTAGAATAGGTAACAAAAAAGCCAATTACATTACCAGTTTCGTAATCTATGTTAAAGTTTCTTTCACTTGCAATACTAAACTCAATGAATAAAGTAAATTCAGTACAAAAAGAGACAGGATTTGGCACGGGCAAGAAAACCATTCCAAAACGGACTTTGGAACATATAAGGAACGGATATTGATAGATGAGGTCATGATTCACATTTTTTTAGTTACATTTTGGAATAGTTTGTGTTCCAAAAAAAAAAAAAACAGTTATAAAAACCATTCCAACAACTGTTTCAACTTAGTAATGGTTAATGGTTGAAACTCTATTGGGAACACATGATTAGAATTAGGAACAATCTTGCAACGATTGTTCCTATATGTATAACAATTGATGTCCAAAAGATAACAGTTAGAAAATATTTTCGAAAATGAGGTACAATTTTTGAAACAATTTTAGAGCACACTTAATATATTATTAGTAAAATCGATCCAAATTATGAGTTTTGCTTAGGAAGTAATGTGTTTCAAATACCGTTTCAAAACTCGCTACAAATTGGAATGGTTTTTTGATATTATTAATTTTGTATTACTGAGACTGTTCCCAATGAAATACAACGCTATAATTCAACATTCCAAAATACTTGTTCCAAAATCCGTCCCAATGACTGTTTCAAAAGTGTATAATAACGACTAAATATGTGTTCAACTACCCCCCTCTCAAAGACTGTTCCAAATTTTTTTATGTAAATGTGTTCCTCTCTTTCTATTAATCTCACTATCTTCTTCCATTCTTTTTGTTTTCTCTCTTTTCTCAATCTCTCTCGACTTTTTTTTATCTCTCACTATCCCACTAATATTTTTATACTCTTGTTCGTCAATCTGTCTCGAATTTTTGTTAATATTTTTAGTTATTTTGATCAAGTAACAACTTTAACTCTTCATTTATTAATTGATTATAATTGTTGTAATTTTGTCAATGTAATGTTATAATTATATATATATATCTGTGTTTGTGTGTGTGTGTAGGACTCATCATCATTTAAGACAATTGAGAAGATGGATGTATGAGAAGAACCTTCTGAATAGGGCGGGTCTGATGAAGATAGCTTTGACGAGGATTACGAGAATGAAGAAGACAATAATTATGATTGACAGTTCAGGGTTTCTATAAGAAGTGTTTTTGTATTTTAGGCTCAACCGCACAGGTCGTCATTGTATTTAGCCGATAGAAAAATACAAATATTAGAAAATTACCAATAATAATTTATAAAAAATAGTTGACTAGCTAATTTTGTGGACAATTTGCAAAATAATTTTCTTACATAATAAAATTATATTTAAAAACAAAACATAATATTGTTTTTTTCTTTAGGAACGGTCCAAAATTCAGAAAACCGTTCCAAAAATCATTCCAACTCTGAATAGATATTAATAAATAACCATTTCTAAATACATTACATTGTCCTAAATAAAAAAGGAGGAAAAATCAAAATATAGGAATGGTCAATTTATTTTTACTGTTCCAAAAATCAGTTCTAAAAATTTTATTTCACGCCAAATAAAAAGTGGAGGGAAAATTAAACTTAGGAATAGTTTTTAAATGTTTGACCATTCCTAGGATGAATATAAATAAAATCATGCCTAAATGTATAAATATTTGTTCCTAAAATGATTTAAAAACCCTTCCTAAATGTGTCCATTTTCTAAATATGTCTACAGATTCCTCGTTCACTTTCCGATTACGAAATCTCAACATCCCCAACGCTGATAAATTCCAAACATAAATGCATAACAATACTTTTCATATGTGAACATATTTAGCAATATGATCTAAAATCAGATGATCTGATGGATAGTTGCATCATTTCTAACCTTGTTGATTGTGTATCAGATATGATATCTCAGTATCCGCATAACAAAAATGTCCAAAGCTTCATCAAATGTAGTCGATTTAATAATATCCAACGATCTGATTAAAATTTTAACAGTCTGATTAGGCGATCCAATACAACAGTATAAGATGCTACTTACATCTATGTAAGACTAATAATCTTATATATACAAATATACTTGATCATTTGAACATGTATCAATTTAATTCAAAGCATTATATGTTCTCAATGGCCTTAGTTAATTTATGGTCTACTTTTTTTTTTTTTTTATCTTTAATATGCTTGGGACGTTTTTCCTATATTTTTTATTTTTATGATTTTTTAGAAAAAATAATTTTGGCACAAAATTAAAAATGGTTTTTTTTTTCATTTTTCTTCATTCCCCCCCCCCCCCCCCCCCATTTTCTGAAAATATTTTCATACCTGTTTGACAAAAAAATTTTGAAAATATTTTCAAAATATATTTTTGAAAATTTTCTGAACATACTTTCAGAAAATATAACTGAAAATTTTTCTAAAACTTTTCTGTAACTTCTAGAAAATTTTTTCAGATTTTTTGTAAATTTACCAATTTTTTTATCTCTTGAATTATTAATACATTTTTGTAATTTTTAAAAAACAATTAGGAAATTTTAAAATTTTTCTTAATTTTCTCAGATTTTTAAAAATTTTCTGTAATTTTTATAAATATTTCTAATAATTTTCTATAATATTTAAAATTTTAAGACATTTATGAAATTTTAACAAAACTTCATAGTTTTTTGTTGTCTTAATAATTTTCTGTAATTATTATAAATCGTAATAATTTTTGGTAATTTTAAAAGTATTTAATTTATTTAAAATTTTAACAATTTTCTGTAATTTTTAACATTTTTCATAATTCTCTATTTTTTTTTAAAATTTTCTGTAAATTTTTTGTAATTTTTAAAAAGTTTCTATAAAAAAAATTACTTATGTAATTTCTGTAATTTTGTGTAATTTTTTTAAATTAATTTTATAGTTGTGTAATTTATGCAATTATTGTGTAATTTATTATATAGTGTAATTATGTGTGCAATTTACTGTATAATTCTGTAATTTATGCAATTCTTGTGTGTATTATATCATATTGCTTAAATTTTTTGTGAAAATTATTGTATGGATGTGCAAGTTATTGTATAATTAGGCTAGTCGTTGTAATATTATTTTTTACATGACATTAGCCCAATTCCTAATAAAATAATTTTTACATCATAATACAAATAATCACAAAAATTAGACCAATAAATAATCTAAAAATAATAATATTATTTCAATAATAATATATATATTCAAAAAAGTTAGACCAACATTCCCAATATTAATATTTTACATCATAATATAAATATTAAAAAAATTAAACCAATATATAATCCCAATAATAATATTATTTAAATAATAATATAAATAATCACAGACATTAGATCAATATTCCCAATAAAATAATTTTTACATCATAATGTATATAATCACAAAAATTGGACCAATATATAAATCAAATAATAACATTATTTGAATAATAATGTAAATAGTCATAAAACTTAAACTAATACTCGAATAAAATAATTCTTATATAATAATACAAATAATTGAAAAAATTAGACCAGTATTCTCAATAATAACATTTTAAAATAATAATGTCAATACTCATTAAAATTAGACCAATAATCCCAAAACAATGTCAATAATCACAAATATTAAGCTAATATTGCAAATAATAATATTTTTAAATAATAATGTATATAAACATAAAATTAGACTAATAATCCCAATAATAATACTATTTACAAAATAATATCAACGATAGCAATATTAAGGTAATATTTTAAATTTAAATACAATTATATAATCATGAGAAATAGAAAATAAATTGAGGATAATATTTTAAATATTTAATAATTATTTAAAAAATATAGTTCCTTTTATAGCCACGTACAAACAGATCACGCATGCCTTTTGTGACATCCGTAGAATTTTTCACGTAATTGGTAGACTAATTAGTAATTATTAGAAATTTAGATTTAATTAGTAAATAAATTATAGATGGAATTTAGGATATAATAAAATTTGAACGAATTAAATTGGAGTTCGCTATAATATTTGTGAGCAAATTATATTAATTAGGAAATTAAGAAGAACGAAAAAGTAATTATTTAAAAACAATAATAAAAAAAAAAAGAAAATAAGATGGTGGGCCGTGGCATGTGCTGCCACCGCCTCACCAATCATCCGATATATATATATAGGTATGTTAATTGATTTCACATTAACACACATACACACAGCATACACAATTCACACAGTGAAAATTTGCAATCTTCTGAGCGGATAAAAAAAGAGGAACAGAGGTAAGGATTTTGCATTTTAATCTGTATTAATTTATATAATTATATTACTTAATTAGTTCATTTATTAAATGTTGATTATATTGAGTGGTGAACTATTTAATCGGAGTATTTTATGATTTTGGCTATTTAAATTAGTGTCAAATTAAATATCACAATTGCTATAAAAATGATATAGTTGGGCAATTAAATTATTTGATTTGTTAGATTTAATTATCATTATAGCTAATTTACACAATTCCATTGGAATGATTAATCAAATATGTAATTCTATGTATTACTGCTTAATTAAATTGTATAGCAACAATAAATTGACAAAAAATTCATAAAAATGATTTGAAAATTATATTTAAGAATATTATATTATTAAAGAGGGAAAATGAGGTTTCCGTGGTAATATAATTAATTTACGGATGTTATTAAAAATGATAGTTATAAATATATAAGGGGTTTGATTAAGTGAATTGGTAAATTAAATATATTGATTATACGTATAATATTCTCTTATAGGACGTGACGACAAAGTAGAGGGTTGAGCAGTCCCTCGTGAATCGAAGTATTTTGGGATTTACTGTAAGTATAACTAATTGGATTTATACATATATATGTATGTGTAGTATTGTATATATTATATATATTGGTTACTTGGATGCGAACGTGGACTTGACTTTATATTATTATGCGTGGTTTTCGTATATTGATTGTTTATATAATTAATTGTGGAATATTTGTTAGATTACCATAACATTGGTGAAATTGTTACTATGTGATATGTGATGGTAATGTAGAGATATGCGGGATATGATTATGTGATAATCATATGATTGATTGTTGATGAAATTAAATTGGGAGTTGTTATTGAGGAAGTGATTATTATAAAGAATTGAATGACGATTGTGAGTTGAAATAAAAGATGATTCTTACCTAGGTTGGAACACAGTCAATGGTTTATGAAAATGTGATTGATGATAATGTGATTGATAATGAGATATGAAAAATATATGATTTAAGCTAGGCATCATGGCGCGTAGAGTACCGGGGTATACCGGGGCAGCGGGGAATATCCTGTGTTGTTAGCTACACATGGGGTGGTGTGGGAGTACCATGTTTGTTGTGATGTCCTGAGCTATATTGCTACACAACTGGAGTAAAAGAGTGTGGGGATATCACACAACGGGTATCCTGTGCTGTATATGATATGATGATGGCCAGCGAAACCATTGATTGATGTACTCTAGCTAGAGTAAGTAGGGCTCTTAACTAATAAATGATAATGAATGAATATTTTGTCGTGGATTGATTTACAGTTGTGAGTATGTATTACTGCTTATATCTGATGTTGCTGTATGACGAATGACTATTGTCGGTGTGACTGCATGTACGTGAATCTTTGTCTGTGTATATATATAGACTAATTAGCTATACTTATTGAGTAGGCAGCTCATTCCTTGCCACGTACTTTTCAGGAGATAGGTCACACAAACTAGAAACATTGGATTTTAAGCTGTGCTGTCGTTCTTATTAGGTGGGTCAGCCGTGACTTCTGAAGTCAGAGTTTTGATTATTGGGTTGTTAAATATTCTGGTCTTTTATCGAGATTTGTGTTTAAAGTTGTGGTATGATTTTCCTTGAGGTTATGTACATGAGGACATCTAGTGAAAGTAAATATAAACTTTTGGTGATATCTAATACCTTTTGTGATATATATATATATATATTATGCTGATAAATTAGAATTTATTTTATGGGTTGAATGAGAATTACTTATAGAATGAGTTCTGATTAAAGAAAGGATGAAATAGTAATAATTAGATGTAGCGAGTAGGGGGTGCTACATTGGGTGGTATTAGAGCAGGTCTACGTTTCTAGGGTAATAATTGTGGGACATCCCTAATGATTGAATTGTTTAATGTAGGATGGCTTCTCAAGGTGTACATGCTGACCCAGTAGTTAGTAGGGAAGAGTCAGCGGAGTCCGTAGAGGGCTCAGTGGCACCTGCAAGTGCAGGTGGGGTGGAGGGTAGGTCGAGAGGGTGTTGGTGCTGAGGCTCCTATTCCTCCCGGTGGTGTTCCAGTGGCAGGATCACCACCAGAGTATGCCCAGATATTTCAAATGGCTTTTCAAGCCCAAGCACAAGCCCAAGCGCAGTTACTTGCACAGGCACACTCATCCACTCCAGTGCCAGCACCAGTAGTCCCTTCAATTCACTGTAATTATGAAATAATCAGGAAGATGGGGGCTACAGAATTTGAAGGTACGTAGACCCACACAATTTGAAGATGGAGGCTGAAAGATGGTGGGAAAAAGTCGAAGATGTGATGAACTTGGTAAATTGCACTCCAGAGAATTGACTGAAGTATGTTGTTTCTTTGTTCGTGGGTAATGCCTTGATTTGGTGGAGGTCTGTAACGAGGGGATATGAGCCAAGAGAAATAACTTGTGCTGAGTTTCAGAAAGAGTTTGATGATAAATACAGACCCAAGATGTACCGAGACAAGAAGAGGATGGAGTTCCTAAATTTAGTGCAAGGGGATGATCAGACGGTGGCAGAGTATGAACTTCATTTTGCGGCACTAGCCAAATATGCACCAGAAGCAATAACGACGTAGGAGGATCGTTGTTACCATTTTGAGCAAGACCTACGACCAGAGATCAAAAGAGGCCTCGTAGTTAGAATTACAAATTTCAAAATTCTTGTTGAATCAGTAGTCCGGATGGAAGAAGCAGTAATGGAGGAAAAGAAGAAGGGGGAAGAGAAGAGGAAATCAACGTATACAATAGGGGAATCGAGTAGGTTGACCAAGAGGGGAACCGGTCGTTCATTCTCAGCGGGAAGTGGGAGTTTTACATGTGGTGGTCCCATTTTTCGAGGAAGTAGTGGACAGAGGTTTGGGGGATCCACGGGCTTTAGAAAAGGGAGCTTAGTGAAAATCGGAGATGTAAATTTACCTGTAGACCTTATAATGCTCGATTTGAAGGAGTTTGATGTGATTCTAGGGATGGATTGGTTAGCGCAACATAAAGCAATAGTTGACTGTTATAAAAAAGAAGTGATGATCGAATGTTCTGGCGAATCAAAAGTAATGTTTGTGGGGGATCATCAGATAGTGCCAGTTTGTGTAATATCAGCCATGGAAGCAAGATGATTGATTTTAGAGGGTTTCTGAAGCATATCTAGCCCATGTGGTAGATACCGAAAAGGTTAATTCCACATTGGAGGAAATCCCGGTAGTGAGAGACTTCCCTGAAGTATTTCCTGATGACTTACGAGGATTGCCACCGCATAGGGAAGTGGATTTTGCCATAGAAACTCTCCCAGGAGTTGCCCCAATTTTTATTGCGCCGTACAGAATGGCCCCAGTGGAATTACATGAGCTCAAAAAGCAAATCGAAGAATTATTGGAGCAAGGATTTATCAGGCCGAGTACTTCGCCGTGGGGAGCACTAGTGTTGTTTGTGAAGAAGAAAGATGGGAGTATGAGGTTATGCGTCGATTACCGCCAATTAAACAGAGTAACAATGAAGAATAAATATCCATTGCCGAGAATTGATAACCTGCTAGACGAGTTAAAGGGAGCTACAATATTTTCAAAGATTGATTTGAGGTCTGGGTATTGGTAGTTGAGGATAGCAGAGAATGACATACCGAAGACAGCTTTCCGTACTCGTTATGGTCATTATGAGTTTCTGGTGATGCTTTTTGGGTTAACAAATGCACCAGCAGCATTCATGGCATTGATGAACCGTACATTTCAGGAATATCTGGATCACTTTGTTATTGTGTTTATAGATGACCATTTGGTATACTTGAGGGATAGAGAAGAGCATGAGCAACATTTGAGGATAGTCTTACAGATTTTGAAAGAGAAGGAGTTATATGCTAAGTTAAGCAAATGTGAATTTTGGGTAAATCAGGTGATTTTTCTTGGGCATGTAGTATCTGGTGATGGGGTTATGCCTGACCCTTCAAAAGTAAAGGCTATTATGGAATGGAGAGTGCCAAAGAATGCCACTGAAGTCCGAAGCTTCTTAGGGTTGGCTGGATATTACAGGAGATTTGTTGAGGGTTTCTCTATAATTGTCGGTCCTCTGACCAAGTTGCTCAGAAACGGGGTAGAATTTCAGTGGACTGAACAGTGTCAACAAAGTTTTGATAAGTTGAAGAAGAGACTGACCTCTAATCCAATTTTGGTTTTGCCGTTTGGTAGCGGTGGATATATAGTGTATATAGATGCTTCTAAACAGGGTTTGGGATGTGTGCTGACGCAAAACGGAAAGGTAATTGCTTATGCATCCCGTCAATTGAGGAACCATGAGTCAAATTATCCCACACATGATTTGTAGTTAGCCGCGATTGTGCATGCACTGAAGATCTGGAGACATTACTTGTACGGAGAAAAATTTCAGATTCTTACTGACCATAAAAGTTTGAAATATATCTTGATGCAAAAGGAATTGAATTTGAGACAGGGAAGATGGATAGAACTGCTGAAGGGTTATGATTGCACTATTGACTTCCATCTGGGGAAAGCGAACGTGGTAGCAGATGCCTTGAGTAGAAAGAGTTCAAGTATATTAGCCAATCTGGGGAGTCATAATCAGACATTGCTACTGCAGATGAGGTCTATGAATACGAAACTGGAGGTTGATCAAGTAGCGGGTTTATTGGCAGCCTTGCAAATTAAGCAAGACTTTGTGGATCAGATAAAAAAAGCACAGACTCGAGATCCTTTCTTATTACGAATGCTGGAAAGAATAAGACTTGGTAAGAAAACAAATTCGATAAGAGTTGATGGAGTAATAGTGAATGGGGGACGAGTTTGTGTGCCTGTTATAGATGGGTTACGTGAAGCGATTATGCGAGAAGCTCATAATGCACCATATGCAATGCACCCTGGTACTACAAAAATGTATGGAAATTTAAGACCTTATTACTGGTGGCAGACAATGAAGAAAGATGTGGCTGAATTTGTGGCGAAATGTATAACATGTCAACAAGTAAAAGCAGAACATCAGGCACCAGCGGGTAAACTGCGACCTCTATCTACCAGAATGGAAGTGGGAGAAGATCACTATGGATTTTGTCGTGGGGTTGCCACGAACACTCAGAAAGCACGACGCTATTTAGGTAATTGTGGATAAATTGATAAAATCTGCTCATTTCTTGCCGGTACGAATAAATGATTCACTGTATAAGTTAGTTGGGTAATACATTTCTGAGATAGTGAGATTACATGGAGTGCTTGTATCGATTTTGTCAGATAGAGATCCCCGATTTACTTCACGCTTTTGGGAAAGTTTACAAAGGGCATTGGGCACAACGTTGAATTTCAGTACCACATTTCATCCTCAAACAGATGGGCAGTCAAAAAGAATGATCCAAACCCTAGAAGATATGATGAGAGCTTGTACAATGGAGTTTAATGGCAACTGGGATGATCATCTACCTCTAATGGAGTTTGTATATAATAACAGTTTCCACTCTAGTATCGGTATGGCCCCATATGAAGCTTTTATATGGCAGAATGTATCGCAGTCCAATTTGCTGGGATATAGAAGGATTAAGACAACTAGAAGGTCCTCACTTGGTGCAGGAAATAGTGGAGAAGATACAAGTAGTTAAGAAGCACTTGAAGGCAGCACAAGATCGACAAAAAAGTTACGTTGATCAACACCGAAGGGAGATGGAGTATAAAGTAGGTGATAAGGTTTTCCTGAAGATATCTCCTTGGAGGGGAATTCTGAGGTTTGGCAAGCAAGGGAAGCTGAGTCCGAGATACATTGGGCCGTATGAAATTATTGAAAGAATCGGACCACTGGCATATCGACTGGCATTACCAGCAGAGTTGTCACAAATACATGATGTTTTTCATGTTTCGATGCTGCAACGATATCGGTCTGATCCTAGCCACATTATTTGTGAGCCGGAGATAGAGATTTCTGAGGAGTTGACATATGTAGAGGAGCCAGCAGAGATTTTGGATAAAAGCGTAAGGAAATTAAGAAATAAAGATATACCGATGGTAAAAGTGAGATGGAGTCATCATTCCCTGAGGGAGGCGACTTGGGAGGTTGAGGAGCATATGAAAGAGAAATATCCCTATTTATTCCATTGAGCGGGTAAGTTACTTAAATTTCGGGGATGAAATTTTTATGAGGGGAGAATTGTGACATCCGTAGAATTTTTCACGTAATTGGGAGACTAATTGGTAATTATTAGAAATTTAGATTTAATTAGTAAATAAATTATAGATGAAATTTGGGATATAATAAAATTTGAACGGATTAAATTGAAGTTTGCTATAATATTTGTGAGCAAATTATATTAATTAGGAAATTAAGAAGGATGTAAAAGTAATTATTTAAAAAGAATAATAAAAAACAAGAAAATAAGATGGTGGGCCGTGGCATGTGCTGCCACCGCCTCCCCAATCATCGAATATATATATATAGGTATGTTATTCATTTCACATTAACACACATACACACAGCATACACGATTCACACAAGTGAAAATTTGCAATCTTCTGGGCGGAGAAAACAGAGGAAGAGAGGTAAGGATTTTGCATTTTAATCTGTATTAATTTATATAATTATCTTACTTAATTAGTTCATTTATTAAATGTTGATTATATTAAGTGGTGAACTATTTAATTAGAGTATTTTATGATTTTGGCTAGATAAATTAGTGTTAAATTAAATATCACAATTGCTATAAAAATGACATAGTTGGGCAATTAAATTATTTGATTTGTTAGATTTAATTATCATTATAGCTAATTTACACAATTCTATTGCAATGATTAACCAAATATGTAATTCTATGTATTACTGCTTAATTAAATTGTATAGCAACGATAAATTGACAGAAAATTCATAGAAATGATTTGAAAATTATATTTAAAAAATATTATGTTATTAAAGAGGGAAAATGAGGTCTCAGTGGTAAAATAATTTATGGATGTTATTAAAAATGCTAGTTATAAATATATAAGGGGTTTAATTAAGTGAATTGGTAAATTAAATATATTAATTATACGTATAACATTCTGTTATAGGACGTGACGACAATGTAGAGGGTTGAGCAGTCCCTCGTGAATCGAAGTATTTTGGGATTTACGGTAAGTATAGCTAATTGGATTTATATATATATAAGTATTTGTAGTATTGTATATATTACATATATTGGTTTCTTGGATACGAACGTGGACTTGGCTTTATATTATTATGCGTGGTTTTCGTATATTGATTGTTTATATAATTAGTTGTGGATTATTTGTTAGATTACCATAATATTGGTGAAATTGTTACTATGTGATAAGTGATGGTAATGTAGAGATATGTGGGATATGATTATGTAATAATCATATAATTGATTGTTGATGAAATCAAATTGGGAGTTGTTATTGAGGAAGTGATTATTATAAAGAATAGAATGACGATTGTGAGTTGAAATAAAAGATGATTCTTACCTAGTTGGGAACACAGTCAATGGTTTATGAAAATGTGATTGATGATAATGTGATTGTTAATGAGATATGAAAAATATATGATTTAAGCTAGGTACCATGGCGCGTAGGGTACCGGGGTATTCCGGGGCAGCGAGGAATATTCTGTGCTGCTAGCTACACATTGGGGTGGTGTGGGGGTACCATGTTTGTTGTGATGTCCTGTGCTATATTGCTACACAGGTGGAGTAAAAGAGTGTGGGGATATCACACAATGGGTATCCTGTGCTGTATATGATATGATGATGGCCTGCGAAATCATTGACTGATGTACTCCAGATAGAGTAAGTGGGGCCTTTAACTAATAAATAATAACGAATGAATATTATGTCGTGGATTGATTTATAGTTGTGAGTATGTATTACTGCTTATATCTGATGTTGCTGTATGATGAATGACTGTTGTCGGTGTGACTGCATGTACGTGAATCTTTGTCTGTGTATACATATAGACTGATCAGTTATGCTTATTGAGTAGGCAGCTCATTCCTTGCCACGTACTTTTTAGGAAATAGGTCACACTGACTAGCCACATTGGACTTTGAGCTGTGTTGTTGTTCTTATTAGGTGGGTCAGCCGTGACTTCTGAAGTCAGAGTTTTGATTATTGGGTTGTTAAATATTCTGGTCTTTTATTGAGATTTGTGTTTAAAGTTGTGGTATGATTTTCCTTGAGGTTATGTACATGTGCACATCTAGTGAGGATAAATATAAATTTTTGGTGACATCTAATACCTTTTGTGATATATATATATTATGCTGATAAATTAGAATTTATTTTTTGGGTTGAAAGAGATTTACTTATAGAATGAGTTCTGATTAAAGAAAGGATGAAATAATAATAATTAGATTTAGCGAGTTGGGGGTGCTACACCTTTAAACTTGTTTAGTCCATCAAGTGAATTTTGCTAGTAGAACTAGTTAAGTTTATCCATCTTCATCTGTCAACAAAAGACAATGTTGATAGAAAAAAAAGGATAAACTTAAGTAGTATTATAACAAAAAATTCATATGATAGGCTAAACAAATTTAAAGTAATGCTCCTGTTTGTATATGTGCACAAGAGAATTATAAATTTTACCGTAATCAATGAGTACAATAATCGTAACTTCATGATAATATTTTCGATGTGTAAAAATTTCTATATTCTTTTTTATTTACATATTAATGTCAATAATAAAAAAATTTAGACTAATACTTCGCAATAATTTGTTTAGATCATGTCTAGTGGTACGCCTGCTTTACTACGTGGTTGAAGACGTGGCCATGATCGTGGCCGCGGTCGTGGCCTGCCACTTCCATCAGCGCCTTCGGATGCTTCCCAGGTTAGGGAAGCAGCCCTTCGACCACCCTCACCACTTGACAAGATCGCACCGTCCTCCAACCCGTAGACTCCAGATGATGCTAGACCATCTGGAGCTGCACTAGCAGCTGATGAGATGATGCAGCACTCTGCCACACCAGTTGTTGCTCCACCACCACCAATAGTCCCCCCCACCACTAATGCACCAGTACATCAGCCTAAAAAATATATGTTTATAGAAAAAATTTTAGTATTATCAAAATTTTGTTTATCACAATTTTTTTAGTATTATTTTATCTTGAAAATATCTAATTAACATGTCATTTTAAATCTGATCGTCGCTTCCACGAACGCATCAATGTGGTCGTGCGGGGACACTTTCCCCACCCGTGGCCGTGTTTGAGGCAGGTGCAACCAGAGCACCAGCATTTCTAGTTCGAGAGCATGAAGGTAAATAAATTTAAATTAATTCAGTTTGATCGAAGAATCTGAATTGTTTAATGAATTTTACTAATATTTTGTTTAATTTTATTACTGTAGATAAGCAAATGGTGGGACTGTAACGATAAATCCATATTTCGAATCTTCCACATGTGGGTCAAAAAGTACATCTTGAAGATATTTTCCATCCCCAGCCTGGTCAAGCCACTCTAGCTGGTCAACGAGGTCTGGCTCCAACTGCGGCGCACTAGGCCAATAAAGACTACCAGCAAGAGTCCGAGCGAACTGGGCGGCGAACCCACGGCGTCCTCGACTGTGTGCCGGAGGGTCTTCCTCTATCGGCATGCATCGAAAGAGGAAGTTCAAAAGTAAATAACATTATTTTATAAGGTTTATCATCATTTTATAAATAAGATGCTAACTGTTTTTTCTTCTATAAGGGGCAGAGTTCGGTCGGCCGATCAAGCGATTGAGTTGTTTGAAAGGAGCTACAAGAAAAAGAAGGACGGCGGCTGAAGTGGGCCAAGGGCGAGGGAGGTGGCCATAAGTAGATTATAAATATTATTTTTTAAAAAATTAATTCTTGGTTAAAAGTACTAATAATTTTGTTTGTTTTGCAATAGATGTTCTAGAAGCTCATGGAAGATCGTCAGCCTCAGGCCACATCGAGGACTATGATGCCCCGGCTGAATCGGAGGCTTTGGTGGCAATGTGGAGTAGCAGATGTGGCTGGCTACAGTCGGAGGCAAGAACAAGAGCCGAGTATTCGGGCCTTGGTTCTGAGGTACACGTCTCCAGCCGAACCTTTACAATATTATCGCCACCCCCACCACCACCGCCAAACCCAGCCATGGAGGACACCATTGGCCACCTCGAGATGATGATGGCTAACATGATGGCCATGATGAGGGAGATGCGCACCTCCTATTCGACCACAGCACCACCTTCGATAGGCCCTCGGCCTCGAACCAGAACGATATGGACGTCGCTGACGAGAAGGGATTAGATTAGGTTTTAATTTTCTTTATTTTTGTAATTATATAATTTTTTTATATTAATATAATATTTTTATATTAATATAATATTTTTCCTTAATTATTCATGTTTCATAATGCTTATTACATTCCATTCTTTCATATTTATTCAAATAATTAAATTCATAAATATAATTAATTTAATTATATATTAAAATTTATAAAATATATAAATTTATTTATTTTTTAAAATTTATTAAGTATATTAATAAATTATAAATTATAATTAAATTATATAATTACAAAGATTATAAAATAAAAAAATTAAGAACGATTTTAGTAATGATAAAGAAAATATTAAAAATATAAACAATAACCATTTCAAATACCATTACTAAAACAGTTCTAAACACGTATTCCGAAACTGCACTATTCGTTCCAAATACCATTGCTAAAACCATTTCAGTCAAGTGTTCCTAAATAGTGGTTTGACCGTTCCTTATACCATTGCTATTTCAGTTCTAAGTATGTGTTCTAATCTAAAAAAGACCATTCCAAATACAATTACTAAAACAATTCTATATACTTGTTCCTAATTAAGTCTGACCATTTCTAAAATCGTTATATAAGACTGTTCCAAAGATCGTTCCTATATTCATCACCGATACAAATAAAAATAGTTTAAAATTCAGGCCCGAGTATTATAAAGAACGTTCCCAAAAGTAACCAGACAAAAATAATGTAACCGTTCTAAATTTCATCAAAACCATTCTAATTAAAACAATAAAACATTTTTGAAAAATTCAATTTTAGAAATGACTTTTCACATAGTGTTATAGATACCGTCCCAAATAGGAATGGTTGTGTATGAACCGTTCCTAAATTTTTTAAACGCCATTTATAAGGACGAAGGACCAACCATTCCAAAATCATTCCAAAAACCGCTCCAAATAAGTTTGATGTCTTTGCAATTGTATATGGGTCTTGGCAAAATATGGTTGTGTTTAACGTGGTCTCTAAAAGCCTTGTTCGAGTGCCGCCGAAAACGTATAGAGGCTAGTGAGTTAAAATATAGCATTCGTCGTCTATTATGAGATGATATGAATCTCCTATATTCTCTAAAATGTGTTAGACTCCTGTAAAGTTTGTGGCCATAACTGATGATGAAATAGAAAAGGATTCCTATGTTATCTGAGGGAGAAACACTAATATGGTTGGTATATAAATATCTATTCTGGGATGGGAATTGATTTGTAATTTATGCTATAGACTAAGATCAAGGAATGTTGATGGAGGGACTATACCTATATGGTACTCCAAAGCCTACAACTTCATAGGAAATCCAAATATTTAATTAATTTGAGTAATTAATAATGGGTGAGTTTGACATGTTAATGAGATTGATTTATTGGGTTGGTCCAAATCGTGTTGGACTTGGACTGTAATATATGTGATTAATTTAATGACTAAGCCCATATTTTGGGCCCAAGCTCAAGCTTATGGACGAGAGGTTATGAGATGTGAAGAGAGTACTTGTGGAGGAGTTGTATCTCCTCCACTCAGTGGTGGCCGAGTGGTTGGCCAAGGGTAGCACTTGGATACACTAGCATGTCGACGGGATGGATTTGTTGGGGGGTGGAGAGAATATTGTTTGGCTCTCGTGTGGAATATTCATGAAGCTTCAAACATTGAAGTCAACGAATCTAAAGATCAGAATTCCTAGTTAAGATTTGATTTTCAATTGGCCTTGCATCTTTTATTTATAAGTGTTCGAACGCCAGGGAATACGGGATTTGATCCTAGTTACTACTTGTTTAAATTTTTATTTTACATTTTTGCTGCGTTAATCGGTTCTCGAGCCATACCCTAACCTTTCATCAATAAGTTTGAATTGAGACTTAGCAAGATAATCGTAGCACCGCTGCGATATTACACTTTATTACCACAAGTTAATATACTTAATTACAATCCATGCTATGAGAAAGTTTTATTTTAAATGAATAAGAAAATCCTATTTTTATCAATACGATATGTATCTTAGGCAATAACTTGAAATACAGATTGAGTGAAAGACTAGTATCTCCACAATTATATAGCTATAATTTACAATTCAAGGTGTCACTGCTGACTTAACTTGTAAGAGGGGTGGCACGACTTATGATCCGATCGGGCTAGTAGTAACTGTAACTTATATTCTGAAAAGTATGTGGCAAGAAATGAGTTGGCTACTCAATAAATATAGCTAAATAACTTTTAAATATGTATATACACACATATGCAGTAAAACAAGTTTCATATCATGAGACCAATCAACAAAAATTCATTTTGCATCTACAACAAATATAAGAGGTACACATACCGAGAATCATTTATCAACCACAACATAATACCGAAGTTATCAATCATTCTTTTAGAGCCACGTTTAACCTAAGGTTTTGTTGGCTCTTATCATCTCACTTAATATCATATAATTGCTAGCATAACGTACCTGTCATATGTGATATTCTCATACTGGGTGAGTGTATAACCATATCAGTACAGAACATCACACTGAACATAGCACTCCCACACCACCCTAGCGTGTAACCGTCAGCACGGGATATCCCCTGCTACCCAAAATATCCCTGCACCCTTTGCGCTAGGAGCCTAGTTATATGTTCATTTTTCTCATATCAAAGATAACATCATCTTGACAACACACAACTTGTCATCAATCATATTATCGTAAAACTATTGAATATGCCTTAGGTGAGGTAAGTTATCTCTTTATCTCAATTCACAACATTTCAATCAATAATTTTATCATTCAATTTCAATCCACAATAAAATACCATAGTAATGCTCGATCATTCATCCGTCTTTCTCACACCACAACCACAGATAAGCACACAACAACAATGTCATAGAGCAACCATATAATCTAGTCAAATAACAAATCTTTTACAATAAAGTATACAACCACAAGTATGTACACACATATATATATAAGTCCAATTAACTATACTTGCCTCAATATCAAAAGATTACGTTAGTAGAAGGATATGATCAGTCTTGAATTTAGTTCTCATCTCCTATGCTAATTTGCTAAAATCCATTAGCCAACCCGTTTGGAACACGGTTGTGTTGGGGATCGTGTGCTGCTTTGTCCGGTGAATACGTCAATGTTCGCTATTCTTCTCTAAATTAGCCTCCATAACCTAAATCAAAGCTAGCTGGTAAAAAAAAAAAGAGAAAGGAACCAAGCCTAAAAAAGAGTACAAGTCCTTTATACAAGTCCACAACAAGGAAAAAAAATAAAAAAGAAAGTATAAACAAAAAGTACTACTCCCTTATAACGATTTAAAAAACCTATGAAAGTAGTAAATTGAAAAAGTAAATAAGGAGTACCACTAATTATCCATGAAACCAAGGAGTACTAAAGCCTTATAAAAATAGTACACCTTAGTTTCAAATATTGGAACAGATGATCGACAAGCTAATGGATTGTCCACTACTATATATGGTAGAGGACAATCTTATTCATGTAATGTTAATAAATAAATAAAGTATTGTTCATTGGTACTTGTTTGTCATGTTTACTTATATTGAGTTATATTCATGTCATAGGGAAGCCCACAAATCGTTCATAACTAATAAAGTTGGATTGAGCATATGATGATTACTATGAAACCCATTTTCGAAGATTGATCTGAAATATTTAAAGTTGAGAATCTCAAAATTACATGTAGAGAGTTCTATAGAGACTTGCACTAAGTAATGTATCCACATGAAAGGTGTCTAGTTTTATTGACAACTGATGTGTGACGTCTATGTTAGAATAGGTGACCAAAAAACTAAGTAGATTGGTTAACTATTCATTAATGTTTATGAAAAATAATATTTTTCTGATTAATATAATAAGTGCTCACCAAAAGCATTCGCGTTTGTTGTGCTTATTACTTATTTCGAACAAAATTTCAATATCACAATAAATGCCCAAAGATCAAAAGGGTAAACCAGTGGAGTTAGACTACGCATAGGTTGGTAGCTATGAAGCTAAATTCTGAGGGTAGGTCTGATACGTTCTAAGTCGATGATCTCAAGACGGAGCATCGAGAATTTTATAGAGACTTGCGCTAAGTATTGTATTATCGTGTTTCATCGATAGGAGATGTAGGTCGACTGTGTAATTTTACTGGGTTAGTTGGCAAGATAGTCGACTGACTAAAGTAAGTTGCGACAATCGTCATATAGTCAGTATGACTGGAATTCTAGGTTCCGATAGTACGTGATTAGTCTTCAGATTTAAGGCATCATTCGAGTCGCGTGCATAAGAAGAGTGTATCTTGGATCTGGCGAGTCGTGACTGTATCGTGAGATATGGTCATTATAAGTCTTGTCCAGTGCAATCGTAGTATGTAATGTGGACGATGGATTCCAAGAAAGAATATGGCCCCTATCAGTGTTGTGACAGTGAGTCTCCTATGAGATCTAAGATGATTTGGACTCTTTAAGTCTATCGTAATAAGACTTGAGGGATTTCCTACGTTAATTAGCATAGTAAAATACATCTCGAGTATGAAGTATAAATGTCTAGTCAAGAATGGGAACCGATGGGCAATTTCATATCCTAAACTAACGCTGGGAGACGGTTGACAGTAAGACCTTACCTATATGAAACAGGAGCGTAAATGTTCACGCCACTATTCACCTAGTCTCTAAGGACTATTGCTAGACGATCGCTCATGGTAATGGGCTATTTTTTGTTATTGGTTAACAAAAATTAATTAATTAAATTATATTACCTATGTCAGACACAAGCGCAAGTCTAGTTGAGGGTGGACTTAAAAAGTAATGAAATTAATTTAAAATTAATTTTGAAAGATAATAATTAATTTAATTAGATTAAGTTAATTATTGGAGAACTTACATGATTAGATCATATATGCCGAGTCATTCATTAGATGGATAATCTAAAATTTAGTTAACTAGATATAATTGAATTTTGAATTTGGCATTTAAGCTAATTAGATTAATTTAAAAGATGCTTGTGCTAATTAATTAATTGAATTCATTAATTCATTAGTAGATGGACTTGTCTAATTAATAGATCGTATTTATTAACTAGAAATGGGCTAAAAATAATTAGTTGGACTAATTATATTTAATTGGGTTTAATTAATTAATTGAATTGAATTCATTCAATTAATTAAGTTTATTTTGGGCTTATAAATATTTAATTGACTTGGATTTTCTTTGTTAGGTATTTTATTCAATTTGATTAAATAATAAGCCCAACAATATTAGTTATTTAGCTCAATTTAATTTGTTGGATAAATTGATAGAATCTGGTCCAAATGCACCAAACCTGGCCCATGTTGACCTTGTCTAGGTCAGCTTACCATGGAAAGACCAAAAATCAGCTGCTAGGCTTAGGAGAAGGCTGATCTTCAAATTTAAGTGGCTGAGGAGAGTTTATAGTGAAGGGAGTGGATTGGCCAGGGAACGTATGGCGGAAGCGCGAGGAGATGAAATATTGGGAAAGTAGGCATAATTAAAATTTAATTCTACGACCAAGGGATGTGCTCATGGTGGTTCCTAGGCGTTGGATGTAGTAAGAGGATTGAAAAATTAAATAACAAATGCATGTATACGAGGCTATAGATAAACGGACAAAATTGATGCGTGAGTAATTGAAACTACCTCATTCGTTGATCACAAGGGACAAAGTGTATCTTGACTTGTTCACCCTAGGCTCCAAACTAGAAGTTCTCTAGAGATGATCCACACCACACTAAGAAAAGAATGATTTTGATCTCCTTGCTAGAGGAAATCAAAATTCATTTCGGAAGAAAATGATAAAAAAGAACCATACTATTAATTAGAATATATTCTTTATCAAAATTCTTTGAACCTCTACAATTCATCATAGGTCAAAGAGAGTAAGAGAACAAAAAGATGAGAGGGAGAGATGGGCGGCCGAATTCTCTTGGTTGTAGGGTTGGAGTTGTGTGTTTTTCACTTTGTGTGATATGATGTACATCATCAGATATATATGATTTATGTAGGAGAGAGGAAATGTGTCTAGATATATTCCACTCGATCCTATAAGGCAAACCCCTCTCTACATGGTATAATATATATATACCCAAGTTGCACTTTTCAAAATTGCAACTTGGTCAACTCTAGTTTCCATCAATGAAAGATAACCCTATAGCCAATTGACCCTAATTTAGTAGATTGTGTTTCATTTTAATTAAATAAAAATAAACCCAAGGCCCAATGAATTTAATTAATTAAAACCAATTTAAGCCCAGTATCATTTAATACAATTAAAGACACAAGCCTAAAACATCTCTAATTAATAAATCTAATTTATTAATTAAGTCCAGTTAAACTAGTCCAATTAATTTAATCTTGGGCTATCCATCCAATGAATCATCCCATGTGTAAATAATTCAATTATTTATATTTTCCAAAATTAATTTTAAATTAATTCTTTTTCTTGCTTGGTGATCTGTGTGTGACTCCTTAAGTTTACCTTTAAACTAGACTTACGCTAATGTTGAACTCAATTGATTAATTAAATATAATTTAATTAATCGTTCATGATCAACTATCAATTAGGAAACCAGCGTTGACTGCATTGTGAGGCATGATTATCATAAGCTTTATTCAGTGCAGTCGAAATTTATAGCAAAGACAGTGGATTCCAAGATACAATTTGTACTTTGTCAGTTGTGTGACAGTAGTGTCTCCTATATGCTCTAAGATCCTTTTACGCCAAAATCTATGACCACAGTGATTGAATTTAATTGGAACGATGGACTTGTAATTAAATTTAATTTAATTAAAATTCATTAGACATGATTTTGATTTAATTTTAATTAATCAAGTCCAGTGATTAACCACAAGCCTAAAGCCTAGGACCTTGGCTAGGTCAAGGAGGCTTCCTATGGAGATTGTTTTGGCCAAATTTTAGAGGAAATATTTGGCCACATGCCTTTTTTGATTAGAGTTGTTTGGAGATAACTAAGTTATCTCATGTGTGTATATGACTAGACATCTAAATATCAAAAATTAAAACCCTAGCCACACACACAACACACACTACTCTCCAAATCTCGGTCTCTCTCTTCGTCTCCCTCTCTCCATCATTTAATGGTCTTGGAGATCAAGAAAAATCAAGACGATTAGATATGTTAATTCAATAATGATTGTTTGATCTCTTTTTCTTCTGTAATTGTTCTTGCTAGAAAGAGAAAAAATTACATCGTCCTAGTGGGAGCATGGATATCTTTGGATGATCTCTACATAGAGATCTAGATCTGAGGAAGGAATTCAACACTTGAAGTTGGTTCAAGAAATCGACGAGGGTAATATATGTTATTTTATTTACTCATTCTTTTCTTGGTATGCATCACGTTTACAATTGGATTCTTTAGTTTGTACACCAAATGCCAGGAAAAGTAAAAGGCAATAAAGACTGCAAGTGGATCGGCCTAGGAATGCACAAGAGAAAACAGTAATTAAAAAATACGTAAATTAAAATCCGAATCAAATAAAATCATGATTCCAACAGGTGTACCCTTGGAGTTTCCAAGCGTCGGTGTAGTTAATAATAGCAACAATGAAACAAAAAAAGGCATATGGTAAAATTGAAACAAGAAGTGTAATAAACGTAAATCAAGGATTACCTTTTTCTTGATTTATTTTGAACTTCTTTTCATTGATTCATTTGCACGAGACTTCAACGTAGAAGCCCTCTAAAGACACGTCATACCACACCGGTATATGGGATCCCTTAATTCAATTTGCTAGAAAAGAACAAGGGAGAAAAGGAACACACCAAGTGTGCTTTGAGAGGGGGTTGCCGAATTTGGATGTTTTGGGGCAGGAATTATTTTGTGTTGTATTATTTTATTAGTTATATCAAATAACTGATATATATATATCTTGTATGGATGTACTAGAATGTGTCTAGTTTCATTGTACAATCCATAAGGTAATATATTCTTTATTCCAAATAAAGAATGACTAACATAGCACTTTCTAAAAGTGTTAATTGTTAGTCAATTGTTTCTAAAAGTGTTAATTGTTAGTCAATTGTTTCCTTGCCTAGAAATTTCCAACAAGCTTAAATAGGGGTGCATTGGCAGATTTTATGGAGATAAAAATGCAAAGGCCAACAAATTTTAATTAAATTTAATTTAATTATAATCGACCTAATTAAGAGCATGCATATTTAATCTAATTAAATACATGAGCCTAATAAGACTTTATTAATTAATAAGTCCAACTTATTAAGGGCAAGCCCAATATAAATTAATCCCATTAATTTATCTTTGGGCTCCTCCATCCAATGGATCCCTCTTATTTGTAAGTAATCCAATTAATTATGAAATTAATTCTCAATTAATTTCTCATCCCTTTTCGGTGATTTGTGTGTGACTCTTTAAGTTCACCTTTCAACTAGACTTGGGCTAGTGTCAAATACTATTATTAATTAATCTAATTTAAATAATAATTCTCGATCAATCCTTGATCAAGAAAGCCCGTCACCATGGGTGGTTATTTAGCAACGGTCCATGGGATTAGAGATTAGGTGAATATCTATGTGAAATTTTAGGCTCTCGAGTCCATACGGATACGGTCCTTTCGTCTACTGTCTCTTGGTCTTAGTTTAGGGCATGAAGTTGGATGTCGACTCCTATCTTGGACTAGGCATTTATGCTTAATACTTGAGACCATGTTACGCCAAATTGCTCGACATAGGAACCTGTTTTTCTATTCGACCAATGACTGTGACCACATGTTTATAGAGCGTGAATGCATCTCCAAGTGCGTAGGAGATATCTCTATCACGTTTTGACAGGGGACAGATCCTCTTAGTGAAACTCACCGTCCTAGTTACATACTCCGACTGAATCGGGTAAGGCTTATGATGATCGTCTCTATGACACAGTCACCTCTGACACAGACCTAAGATACAGTAATCGTATGCACATGACTATCGTGATTCCTCAAGTTTGAGGATTATTCGAGTATTATTGGAGCCTGAGATTCGATTCATACCGATCACGCCTCCAAGACTTTCATATGACGATCCCTGCCAGTCACTTCAGTTGATTCGACACCTAGCCAATCGACCTACTAAGATCGCATAGACATCCAACGTTTATCGTCGATGAAACACGACACTCATCAAATGAATGTCACTCTTAATGCAAGTTTCCATAAGACACTCGACGCCCATTCTCGAGGTCCTTGACTTGGAACACGTCAGACCCTACCCATGGCAGCTGGTTTCATGACCGTCGTCCAATGCGGAGTCTAACTGTTGCATAGTTGTCAAAGTGGTATGTGGGCTTTGTTGTGATATTTAAAGAAAGGCAAACATATATGTAATGAGCACAACAAATGAAATATCAATAGGGAATACTTATTTTATTCACTGAGTAATATTAAATGGAATCAAGTTATTGTCATAATGAATTACAAGTATGCTAATCTAATTGGCTTTCAGGTCACCTTTTCTAACAAAAAGATCGAGGGTACACCCAGATTAATTTTGGATTTTTCGAGCTTTCGCCTCGCTTCTCGGGACGATCCGCTTCCTACATATCCATGTGAACATTTAGGCTCCCAAACTCCATACAGGTACAGTCCTTCCATCTATTGCCTCCTGACCTTAGTCTAGGGCATGAAATTGGATGTTTATACTTGAGACCACGTTTTCTTTGATTGTATGACATAGAAAATGATTTTCTATTAACTAACCACTATGACACAGGTTTATAAGGCGTGAATGCGTCTCTAAGTTCATAGGAGATACCACTGCCACATGTTGACAGGGTGTCACGGGCTGCCCATTCACTAGGCCCAGTGACGCGCACTTCGGCCACTCAACCGTTCTACATGGCCGACCACTCAGCCTTCATCGACAGACGCTGAACAACCAACTAGTCTTAGAGTCCTAGGTGTAGGCCTTTTATTGCTTTGTTACTGCTTTGTTATTTGCTTTATGTTGTTTAGATTCCTCAAGGGGACGTTACGCCTCTTAAGTTGCAAATTTCAGCTTTCCTAGTGTCTAGTGTAGGCGATAGGATTTATTTTTTTAAGCCTATTATAGGGGGGAATGAGTTCAAGAAGCTTGGTTTAGTGACGTGTTGGAGTCCCCCTCAAGGCGAACCCCTTGCTCTAGCATCGTTGATCATTGTATACGCATTTTCAGTTCAATGCAATTTGGTTTTCTGAATCCGCGTGCGAAATTTACTGTTTTGTGATTTGTTCCTCCCGACTCTGATATATTCGGCGCGCTGCATTAGTGCCGAGCGGAGGTATTGGCGGACGTAGTCAGCGGACTACTAGCCACACGACGCGCTGTGTGATAGGCGCCTCGTGAGAGGTGGTATCAGAGCCTCGTTGCCGATATAGCTCCGAGGCGCACCGCTACTGCTGCGAAGGCATCGGGGCAAGATCCGGAAAGCCCGCGACATGCCGCAGCTTCATCCAGTGAGAGAGCTGAGAACCCGGAGGACGGACACTCCCGGTTGGTGGAATTGGAGACGAAGGTCTCTTCCCTGGAATCTGAGATCACAGTGCTGAATTCGGAGTTGGACGAATGTCGGCACGTGATTTAGGAGATGGCTGGCGTATTCGGAAACGACAGCATTGCCGATATGCGGCGTGACATGGAGCAGATGTCCATTCAGATTGGGCTGCTCCAGCGTGCAGTGGGTAGCACGCCTATGGTTGCTCACGACCCCGGTGCTAGGCTTCGAATACCAGAACCGAAGGCCTATAGCGGTGAGCGTGATGCGAAGGAGATCGAGAACTTCCTCTTCGACATGGAGCAGTACTTCCTTGCGGCAGACGTGCGGGACGAGGCAAGGAAGGTTGCTACTGCGACCATGTGCCTGACTGGTGACGCAAAGCTGTGGTGGCGGACCAAGTTTGCGGAAATCCAGGCTCATCAAATACAGCTCGACACGTGGGCTCTTCTACGGGAGGCGATCAGAGAGCAGTTCTTCCCCGAGAATGTGGAGTACAATGCCAGGAGGGCATTGCAAAAGCTTGAACATACAGGTTCCGTGCGGGAATATGTGAAAGCTTTCTCAGCGCTGATGCTGAACATCCGAGACATGTCGGAGGCAGACAAGCTGTTCACTTTCATGGAAGGCTTGAAACAGTGGGCGAGAAACGAGTTGCAGAGGCAACGAGTGACTGATTTGAGTTCGGCTATTATAGCGGCCGAACGCTTGGCAGATTTCAACCTGGAGACTCAGAAGGATAGGCAAGCGACGCCTAGTCTTGAGCGGAGTAAGTGGAATGGGATGAAATCGTTCAAAAATAATTTCAGCAGAGGTGGGGGAGACCAGAGGCCCCACTCTCAGAATGGCTCACAGGGCAGTTCGGACAGGAACAGGCCCCAGGAGAACAGGCAGGAAGCACCCGAGAGGAGGAGAGGGTGTTTGATCTGCGATGGTCCGCATATGTATCGGGATTGCCCGAAGAGACAGGTGTTGAACGCATCGGCAACGACCTTTACCGACAAGGGGTCGTCCTCAAAGAGTGTGGAGCCACAAGCAGAGGCAGGTGGTGAGAATGACACGGAGGAGGATGAGGACAACTTGGGGGCCGTAAACCAATGGTGCAACACATTCTCTACGGTGGTGGCGAAGAGAGTTGTGCCACCCCTTGCGAAAAAGACTGTCCCGGCTCTTACTGTGGAACAGCCGGAACAGAAAGAAGAAGAAGTTCAGCCCCGGATTCCTAGGAAGAAAGGGTTGATGTTCGTTGATGTGAAGATTCATGGCAAGCCGATTCGAGCCATGATCGACACTGGAGCCTCTCACAACTACCTTGCGAGCGCCGAAGTGGCGAGACTCGGGCTCGTGCTGGAGAAGGGAGTTGGGCGTGTGAAGGCGATCAACTCGGCTGCACAACCCATTGCCGGTGTAGCCAAGTCTGTGCTGATTAAGGTTGGTGCTTATGAGGGCAAGACCAATCTTTCTGTTGTGGCAATGGACGACTTCAAGCTTATACTTGGGCTTGAATTTCTATGGGATACATGCACTGCTGTCTTACCTCATGCCGATTCGCTGATGATGTTGGGGGCGAAGCCGTGTGTCATTCCTACCTTGGCCGGACGTACTGGAGGGAAGAACTTGTCGGCCATGCAGTTTGAGAAGGGGCACAAGCAGGATGAGATCTCCTACTTGGGTACCCTTTGTTTTGAAGAGATGGAAGAGGTGTCAGGGCCCACCCCGGGCGGTAGTAAGGAACTGTTGGGGGAGTCTGAAGACGTGATGCCAGATGAGCTGCCTCGGAAGCTACCACCGAAGAGGGCAGTGGATCACGAGATTGAGTTGGTGCCTGGCACGAGACCGCCCGCTAGGGCACCGTACAAAATGCCGCAACCTAAGCTTGTGGAGCTTAGGAAGCAGTCAGCAGACGCCTTGAGCCGCAGGGCGGACTTGGCGAACTTGGAGTCGATAGCAGCACTCTCTTCTAGCGCGGCTGCTATCTCTACGAAGGATCAGGTGCGGGAGTTACTACCGAGAGATCCCGCGGCGCGACGCCTGATCAGGCTTGTCGAGCAGGGCAAGGCTCGATACTTTTGGATCGAGGATGGATTGCTGATGACCAAGGAAAACCGCGTATACGTTCCGAGAGGCGGGGACCTACGGAAATCACTTCTTTCCGAATCCCACGACACACTTTGGGCGGGACACCAAGGACAGGAGCGCACATTTGCTTCGGTGCGGAGGGCCTATCATTGGCCACAGATGCGGGACGATGTCGAGACGCATGTCCGCACTTGTTTGATTTGTCAGCAGGACAAGGCAGACCATCAGAAGAAGGCCGGTCTGCTGCAATCACTTCCCATCCCAAAGCGTCCATGGGAGAGCGTCTCCATGGATTACATCTCTGGATTGCCTAAGGTCGAGAACTTAGGCTCTATCATCATCGTGGTAGATCGTTTATCAAAATATGCTACATTTATCGCAGCACCCAAACACGTTACAGCAGAAGGGACAGCTCATCTCTTTTTCAAGCACATCGTCAAGCATTGGGGACTGCCAAAAGATATTGTCAGTGATCGTGACTCCCGATTCACTGGCGTCTTCCGGACCAAGTTGTTCAAACTTCTCGGGTCCACACCTTCCATGAGCTCGAGCTATCATCCACAGTCCGATGGTCAGACAGAACGCTTTAATTCTACATTGCAGGACTACCTTCGGCACTTTGTGCGAGGTACACAGAAGGATTGGGTGAAGCTCTTGGATGTCGCTCAGCTATATTTCAATGTTCAAAAGAGCTCTTCCACCACCAACAAGAGCGCTTTTGAAATCGTTACTGGGCAGCAGCCGCTCCTTCCTCACACTCTTGACATCTCCCAAAGTGTGAGATCCCCTCTTACTCGACGTTTCTCCCAGGAGTGGAAGAAGAATGTTGATATCGTTAGAAGTTGCCTGGAGACAGCTCAGAAGTGGATGAAGAAGTATGCAGATCAGAATCGCCGCTTCATTGAGTTCAATGCGGGAGACCTGGTGCTGGTGAAGGTCCCGAATCCGAAATTGTCAAAGTCATCAAGGTGGAGAGATCCTCGGTTGATGTAGAAATATATTGGTCCTTTGCCTGTCCTTAGGCGTATTGGGACGGTGGCGTACAAGGTGGAGTTGCCGCCGTGGTGGAAGATCCACAACGTTTTCCATGTCAGCCAATTGAAGAAGTATTCCGCAGACAAGGAAGACGATACCCGCAATCAACCCAGCCGCCCACAACTCGAATTGAAGAAGACAAAGGAGAAGGTGGCTGAAGCAATCCTAGATCACCGAGTGACGAGTACCGCGAAGAAAGACCACACAGAGTACTTGGTGAAATGGAGGGGATGCAGCAGCGAGGAGAACACTTGGGAGCGAGTGACAAACCTAAAGGCGTTTCTACCTCTTGTCGAAGCGTACCATGCTTCCGTAGCGTCGGGGACGTCGCTATCTCAGGTGGGAGAGAATGTCACGGGCTGCCCATTCACTAGGCCCCGTGACGCGCACTTCGGCCACTCAACCATTCTACATGGCCGACCACTCAGCCTTCATCGACAGACGCTGGACAACCAACTAGTCTTAGAGTCCTAGGTGTAGGCCTTTTATTGCTTTGTTATTTGCTTTATGTTGTTTAGATTCCTCAATGGGACGTTACGCCTCTTGAGTTGCAAATTTTAGCTTTCCTAGTGTCTAGTGTAGGCGATAGGATTTATTTTTTTAAGCCTATTATAGGGGGGAATGAGTTCAAGAAGCTTGGTTTAGTGACGTGTTGGAGTCCCCCTCAAGGCGAACCCCTTGCTCTAGCATCGTTGATCATTGTATACGCATTTTCAGTTCAATGCAATTTGGTTTTCTGAATCCTCATGCGAAATTTACTGTTTTGTGATTTGTTCCTCCCGACTCTGATATATTCGGCGCGCTGCATTAGTGCTGAGCGGAGGTATTGGCGGACGTAGTCAGCGGACTACTAGCCACACGACGCGCTGTGTGATAGGCGCCTCGTGAGACAGGGGGACGAATCCTCTTCTTGAAACCGACCATCCTCACTACACATTGTGACTGTACTGGACAAGACTTATAATGATCATGTATATGAGACAATCACCTCTAGTCTGATCTAAAATACATCCATCGTGTGCACATGACAACCATTGTTCCTCAAGTCTAAGGACTGCTCCTATACTATCGGAGTCGGGGAATTCTAGTCTTACCAACTAAGCATCCAAGGCTTCCACGATTCTCCCGAGTCAATTCAGTTAGCTGACTACCTTGTCAACTAACCCACTGAAATTGCATAGACGTCCAATATATGTTGCTAATGAAATATGACACTCGTCTAATGAATGCAATATTTGCTAATGAAATACGACACTCGTCTAATGAATGCAATATTTAGAGTAAATCTCAACGGGACTCTCGATGCCCAGTATAGATTCTCGACTTGAAACATTTTAGACTAACCCTCAAAAGTTAGTTTCGTAGCTGCTATCCAATGCGTAATTCAACTATATGGGTTATCTATGAAAGATTCGGTATGGCCCGAAAATGCGATGGAAGTGTGAAATAAAAAAAAAATAGAATGTTTCAAAGGGGTGTTCCCCTTGAAATTTTCGGACATTTGGTATTTGTCAAAAGCATAATAACAAACAGAAGCATGCTATAGATGTGGCTAGAAGATGAAACAAAAGGCATAGAAATATGACATGAAACTTTACCTTTTTGTTTCTTTAGATGAGCAGCAACGTGCGTTGTTTTCTGTATGTTCTTCGTTCTGTTCACTTGAGAATTCAAATTAGAATTTTTCTAAATTGTCCACACCACAAATAGATATAGTTCTTTTTTGTATTGCTAGATAGAACAAAAAACAAGAAGGCAAAACAACTACAAACAAACATTAGTGCTTTTGAATTGTTTTATATTCTATCTTGAATCAAATTTAATATAGAACAAAATGAGAATATTTTGAGAGGAAAAAAGAGAGGAAAATTCGTGGCTCATGTATAAGGTTATGTTGGATATGAGTGTAGGTTTGTATATTACATACAATTGAATTCAAAATTCAATAACTACCAAGTTTGCCTCCAAGGCAACCTATACACTCATATGCATGTAACCTTCAACCATGATCAAATAATCACTCCATCATGTTCATCATGGTGAGGAGTTTCAACTATTTCTTAACTTGCTCCAACCTCCGTCAAATGGGCTTGGACTTCAAGTATGCACCGGGTTTGATTTAATTCAATCAAAGTCTATAGGACAAGAATTAATTAAATTAGTTTTAACACAATAATTCCAAAAATTTATTTAATCCAACTAAATAAATCTAAGCACAAACACTAATTAATTGATCCAATCAATGAATTAGTCTGAACTTAATAAGTTAATCAAATTAATTTAAAGGTGTTAAGCACAAAAATTAAGTAATCCAATTAATTAATTCTTGAGACATCCATCAAACAAATTATTAAATAAATAATCCAATCATTTATGTATTCTCCTTGAATTAATTTAATCCAATTAAATTAATTCGTGTCTTCTCAAATTAATTCCAAATTAATTCCACCAATTTCATAGTGATTTGTATGTAACTCTTTAGGTTCCCCCACAATTAGTCATGCGCTTGTGTCCAACACATAATTAATTGAATCTAATTTAATTAATTTATTTTTAATTAACCATTAATCAGAAATTCACGTCTCTATAGGTAGCCGTCTAATAACAATCCATGGCACTAAAGACTAGGTGAATGTTGGCGTGAATATTTAGGCTCCCAAGTACTATACGAGTATTGTCCTTCAGCTTCTGTCTCATGATCTAAATTTAGGGCATGGGATTAGGCGTCGGTTCCCATCCTGAACTAGATACTATGCTCGATAATTCGAGATGCTACGCTCTATTAGTTGACATAGAAAATCATTTCCTACTCAACCAATCACTGTGGCCACAGATTTTAAGAGCTCGCGCTATCTTATAGTGCATAGGAGACTCGACTGTCATATACTGACTGGTGATGGATTCTATCTTGAAACCCACATTCTCACTACATGTTCTAATTGCACAGAACAAGACTTGTAATGATCACATCCAAGATACGGTCCTCTTTTCCAAGATCCAAGACACAACCATCATATATACATACAACTACCATGGTTCCTCAAGTCCGAGGACTAATCCTGTACAATTGGAGCCAGGAAGATTTAGTCATACCGACCACGCCAATGATTCCTTATGAAGACATCCTTTATGTCAGCTCTGTTGCAATAGGTGACCAAAAGTCAATTAGATTGGTGGTTTTGAGAACTATTCAAGCAATTTTTATGTAAGAAATATTATCCCAACAAATATAATAAGTATTCGTCTTTGGCATATGTATCTTGTGCTTACCAAATTACATCAAGCACTACTTTGACATCACCACAAATGGCCACAGATCACTTATTAACCCATGTAGTTGGGCTGCGCATTGGAAGACGGCTATGAAACCAACTTCTAAGGGTTGGTCTGAAATGTTCCAACTCGATAACCTCAAGATTGGGCATCGAGAGTTCTAGTGAGACTTGCATAGAGTATTGCATTCATTGGATGAGTAGCGAGTTTCATCGGCGACAGACGTTCGATGTCTATGCAATTTTAGTGGGTTAGTTGATAAGGTGCTCAAATGATTGAACTAACACGCACGGATCATCATATGGAAGCCTTAAAGGCTTGGTCGGTATGACTAGAGTCCCTGGCTCCGATAGTTCAGGAGTAGTCCTCAAACTTGAGAAATTACGGCAATCATGTGCATATGATGACTATATCTTGCATTTGTGCGAGAGGTGATTGTGTCATAGATATGATCATCATAAGTCTTGTCTAGTGCAGTCGGTGTATATAGCAAGGACAGTGAGTTCCAAGAAGAGGATCCATCCCCTGTCACATACTGACAGGGGTATCTCTTATGCACTTGGAGATGCCTTAATGCTCTATACATCTATGGCCACAATAGTTGATGGAATAGGAAAAGGAGGTTCCTATATCGAGAAACTTGGTGTGATGCGATCTCAAGTACTAAGCATAGACGCCTAGTCCAGGATGGGAACCAACACCTAATTCCATGTCCTAAACTATGGCCGGGAGACGGTAAATGTAAGGACTATAGCCGTATGGACTTGAGAGCCTAAATGTTCACATGGTAATTTTTCTAGTTCCTAGTGTCATGGACTGTTGCTAGATGACCACCATGGTGACGGGCTTTCTTGATTGAGGGTTAATCAACAATTATTAATTAATTTGAATTTAATTAATAATAGTGTTTGGCACTAGCCTAAGTCTAGCTGAAAGGTGAACCTAAAGAGTTACTCACAAATCACAAGAAAAGAACAAGAAATTAATTTGAAATTAATTTCACAAGTATTTGGATTACTTACAAAGAGAGATCCATAGCATGAAAAAAAGGGCCAAGAATACATTAATGGTATTAATTTATATTGACCTCATCCTTATAAATTAATAAGTTGGATCTTATTAAATAATAAGGATAATTTGGGCTTATGTTTTTAACTAGATTAAATACAAAATGGGCTCATTGAACTGGATCTTTATTAAATTGGATTCAAATAAAAATTCATTGAGCTTTTAAATTTGTAAAGATAAAAATCGGCCAAGCCCACTAATTTTGAGCCTATAGAAAATTCCTTGGAAAGAAATAAATGGTTAGCAAATTTTATTTTTAGAAAGTGCAATTCTAACCATTTTTTAGGGTCTCTTTATTTGGAATAAAGAGAAATATACCTTGTAAATAATAGAATTAGAGGGCTGCTACGTTCGAGCCTCAAGTGAAGGACAATTCTAGCGATAGTGAAAAACAAAAGGTATCTACTTTTATCGTAGTGTTTTCGGTTCATGCCTTTTACATCAGCCCCATGTTTATTTTTATTATAGTACATCAAATGCCTAGGAAGTCCAAGAGTACACCCCTTGAATTCGTTTAATTCTTGTATTTATTTTTCGTTATTGCGCATTTTATTTCACCGCTTCCGCTAGCGCTTTCCCTGGCCGTCCCACGTGATTCTTTCAAGTGGTATCAGAACTCGGTTTAATGTAGGGGCTGATGGTTATGTGATTAACATGCTTTTACAGCTTTTCGAAGCATGTTTTATTGCTTTCATTTATTGGTTATATTATGAAAGTGGATTGTTTGTTTTTTGCAGTTTATGGATGGTTAAAGCATATGAAAAATTGGGAATTTTCTTGGGTTATGCTTTATTTTTGCTGTTTCATGATTGAACATAAAAAAAAGAAAGGAAAATTGCAGCAAAATCTGCTGCTGCTAGCACACAGTGTGCACACGGCCAGGCGCACGTGCAGGTAGGGGAGCCTGCGCGCCTGTGTGTGGACAGTAGGCTACGCGCATGCCTGCAGGCAGACAACGATAGTAGCGGGTGCTGCACGGTAAACGATCGACCACTGGGCCATTTTTCGCCATTTTCGAAAATTTGATTTCTAAAAATTTCGTTCATTATTAATTATGCTATTTTTAATTTTTGAATAAAATTGAATTTCTTCTAAACTTAAAATTTCTTTATTAATTAAATTTAGTATGTGCATTAGATGCACATATTTTCAATCATTCCTTAATTGCAAATTAAGAACCTGTGTTTTCTTAGTATAACTTATTATGTGGTATTAGATATTATGGATTATTGTGTTACATGGGATGTACATTACATGGAATGTATGGATTGATGATCACGAAGCCTATGACCTCTTGTATGTTTATGCTTATGGTTGGAATGCTATCTTCTCCCTCCTTGTTTTTAGCCTTGAAATTATAAGACTTGCTATCTCTCTCCTAATATAGTCCCCCCGACTTCTGATCGGGGTTTACTTTTAAATTGTAATGAGGGTAGTATAGAAATTTTAGTGAGGGTTTAATTTTTAAGAAAGCCCATGGAGAAGAAGGTCCACGAAGCAGGAGGCCCACGGAGAAGGCGTCCCACGACGATATTACGAGGCCTATTTATATGTTTATGGGTAAAATATTTTGTAATAACATAAGGCCAACTTAAACTGATCATAGACTCACTACGAGCTTAGTGGGTTGCATAGGTTGGGCTCGTGATTATCTCACAGGGGCGTGTTTAATAGAGTTGCATGCGATGATTTATTTATTGCTTTAGCATTTGATGTTATGCATGTAATACTATTTTGTGATGAGGTCTTGGTTAAACAACTTAAAAATTAACTCTCACTTGGTTGGATCAAGTTACAGTGTTGGGGCCAAAAATAGACTTAGATCAAAACGATTTGATCTGTCAAAGATTTTCATCCACAATAATATGGTTAGAAAGCTACCACCACCTAGGTGTGGTCTTACAGGTCGTGGCACATTTGGACTAGTGGCAAGCTGCACCATTATTATGAATAAAGGAACATGCTCACTATTTTTCTGTCTCACGAGCCGTGGGGGGTTACAGTTTAGGTGTGATTTGATTGATAAGTGGAGCCCAACGTTAATTAAATATTAAACCTATAATGGACTTGGATCGAAATGGCATTTCAATCTGTCCTGGCCTTTCATCCGTAACAATATCATGAGGAAGCTACCACTATCCAAATCTGATCGCACGAATCGTGGAACATTTGGAATGAACGGAAAGCTGCATTATTGTTATGAGCAAAGGAACACAGTTGTTGTTTTACTATCTCACGAGTCATGGGGGGCGAAAATTGAGGTGTGATTTAGTTGATGGGTCGGACTTAACACCGAGTAGCATGATTAGCATGGAGTCCTCGAGATCATGTGAAGAGGTGAGGCAAAAATATCTTAAGAATCTCATAGAATGAGAATGGCATCGGTTACCTCCCACAAGGCTTTTTCCATGTGAATCTTAAAGCATGACATGGTAAATCATTCTTGTGGATCCTAAGCCGACTAGGAAAGGATTTTCCAAAATCCCATTTGAGAGTGGTGGGATTTTGTAGAAATAGTGGGCGAAATTAATGACTAAAGACCAAGCCTAACTCCAAACAATATTGGAATAATCTACTAATTTTCTACTTTGCATTTAGAATGTATGTCTTAGATACCATTTTCTTATTTTTCTTTATTTTTTTAGATTTATTTATAGAACACAATCTACTGACTGCGAAAATCAGAGGATTGTCCTCGATTTCTGAACCTAGGCTTATGTCATGGAAAAACCACTTCCATCAGACTTGCAAAAAGTGTCCTACCTTAAAGAACGTTTGACATTCGGGATTAAAGCATAAGAATAATTGTAATGTCCGTAGCGTTATACCTGCTTCTGTCATCCATGAGTGCTATGACAGGCTGGACGTTGTTGGTTCAATAAATGCTCCACATAATAAATTTTTGAGGCACCGAATAGGCATATTGGATATGCCGTGAAGAAAGCATTTCTTGGAGCCAAGATGACTAAGGGTTGTTTGTACACAAACATTGGGTTAAGATACAATCCCTTATGGAGAAGCGCTAAGACCTCAATGATGACCTTGAAAGGAGATGCACATTGACGTAATCCCTCAAGTCCCTTCATCCCTCCTTCGACCTATTTATGATAAACTCTAAATGGATTGAGAAGATCATTTTGTGAGTTGATAAAATGGTAGGGCAATACGAGGCAACGATTGAAGAATCCATGTTGTTGGCATTGGATTTAGATGCTTCGACCTCATAAGTGAAAGGCAAGGGTGCCGAACGCTGAATGAGAATGAAGGATGTAGGTAAATTCAGCCAATGCAAGCGCTCTGAGTGCTCCTGTCACCTTGGCCGAGAAATTTATATATGATGTTTACATAAAATTACCAAAGGGCATTAGAATAGGGAGTATCGTGAACTCCCCTTCACCCAAGCTATGAAATTTATTGAGCAAACATGAATACTATTCCCAAATGTCGGGCACTTTCTTTCCAAGCATGTTTCTACAAATGGTTTGCAGAAATGAAAAGGAATAGAATGCTGAGACATATAGTCTTAAAGCTAAGGAATGGCTAGGCCATTACTGCAAAAGTAGTAAAACTAAATAAAATTAGCTATTATTATTCATATTTAAATAGTATACAATTATGTAACCTATTGTGATCAAGCAGTTAGTCAATTATTGGACAAAATAGACTACAAACGTAATCAAGAACATAACTTACAGAGATTGGCATGCAAGAGCTAGGTCATATCCCTCTAGTTAGGATAAGTAGGTTGGTAGATTCAAAGAGTCTAGTTGTGACGCCCCAAAAATTATAATATATAATTGGGAGATTAATTGGTAATTTTTTTATGAAACTTAGTTAATTGTTAAATAAATTAATGGGCCATAATTGGAATATAATAAAACTTGAACGGGTTAAATTGGAGCTCGTTATAATATTTTAGAGCAACTTATACTAACTAAGGAAATTTAGGAGGAACGTGATGGGTATTTTTATAAAACTCTAATTAAATAAATAAAATAATAATATTATATATATATGTGTTAATGATATATATTAGTAAATATATATATGTAAATTTTATATATATATAGTAGTAAATAATATGTATACATACATATATATGAGAAAAGAAGAAATATTGAGGGTGGCCCACCAGCCCACCGCCTCTCTTCTTTCTTTTATTTTGTTGTTTTTTTTAATGAAGACACACACACATTGCCAACACACACACACACCATTTTCGGCTGAAAGGAAAAAGAAAAAACAGAGGTACGAAGATTATGATTTTAATTCTTATTAATTTATATAATAATATTATTTAATTAGTTTATTTATTAAATGTTGTTTATATTAAGTGATGTACTATTTAATCGGAGTATTTTATGAGTTTGGCTATTTAAAATAGTGTCGAATTAAATATCAAATTGAATATAAAAATGATATCGTTGATTAATTAGATTATTAAATTTATTAGATTTGAATATTACTATAGCTAATTTACACAATTCTATCGGAATGATTAACGAAATATGTAATTCTATGTATTGTTGCTTAATTAAATTATATAGCAACGATAAATTGGTAGAAAATTCATAGAAATGAGTTGAAAATTATATTTAACAAATATTATGTTAATAAAGAGGAAAAACGAAGATTTGTATTTCGATATAAATGAAATATTAAAGAATTATTAGAAATTGTACAAATGATATTCAATATTATATTTAAAAGAAACTAAGATATTCTCGATATATTAATTGTATGTGGTATAACTCATTATAGGATACGGGGGTGAGGTGAAAGGATTGACAACTAGCGATTGAGTAGAAAGAAATGTTGTAAGGTTGAGGTAAGTAAATAATTAGTATTATCTATATATGTCATCTTTATTTGTGGTTTTACTGTTATCTGAATTTGTGGTTCATGCTGACATTGATTTGTCTGAAAGTATATGAGTGATGAATGATTTGATTTGATTGACGGTATTGTGTACGTGGAATGTGGAAATGCATTGAAATATTATATTTATTGTTTGATGTGTTGTGGATATCTGAAAATGAGAATGTATTGATATATGGTTTTACGTTACTAGTTGCTTACAAGAATGGTGATATGTGAAAATGAGGGAGTGGTTGAAATTGAATATAATTGTGGTGTCAATACCCCTTGATGTGTTGAAAAGCCTATAAGGCAATATGAAAAGTGCTATGTGCGAAAAGAAAATGCAATGTGCGAAATGAAACAGCTATGTGCAAAAAGAAAATGCTATGTGCGAAATGACATTGATGAGCCGGCTGTCAAGGGGATTCACTTAAATTTAATAATGATCACCTTCTGGTAAGCAAACTAGGAAAAATAGGAAGTTTAATTGATTATCTTATTGCGTGATAACTATGTGGTGTAATAAAGATGGTTATGTGGAAGCAAATTGACTATATATTCTATACATATTGTCTATGTATCTTATTTGAGGTTGTATTTGGTATACATATATAGATAGGACTGGTTATTTGCTTACTGAGTGGCAGGCTCATTCCCCTACTGACATTTTCTTTCCGGAATAGACTTTGAGGTGTTTGACTGTTGAAGAATAGGTTCACTCGCTATACTCAGGCAGGTCGGGCCAGTATGCAGTTTTCTCCTCTTTCTCAGTTAGAGTACAAACCACATTTTGTTTGTACAGAGAGGATATAAGCGTACGGATTACTTGTGATGAATCACCTTGTGGTGTGTGATATGTATATATATATATAATATTGTGGGTTGATAATACCTATTATGACGTGTTGGGATTACGTATGCAAATTGATTAGATGATTATGTGCCAATGTATATGTATGAACACAGGGATTACTATAAGTATGACGTTTAGGGTATATATATAGCCCTTGAAGCGAAAAGGGTGCTATTCTAGCAATAGAGGATTTTAGTTACTAACTTATGAATGACTCTTGAGAATGAAGAAAATCATGAAAGCACTTTATGGGACAAAGAATGCTTGTAGAAAATGATCTATTGGATTGGATCCAAAATAGACATCTTTAAGTTACTAAATACACAAATACCAGTAGAGGGTTCACAACTCTAAAGACTTCTAGAAAGTTCGGATAAATTAAAATTGAGGTGGAGAATCAAACTCGTTACGGAGACAAACCCTTTGATAGGATCGAGGTGGTACGTATTTAGTATGAGTTCTTGAAATATCAAAATGAGAATGAAATTCTCATTTAATGAAATTCCTCCCCAAGAGAAGATATTGAACTGTCTCTGGTAAGGAAGAAATAGAACCTTGATTGGACATGGTTCGATCGGTGTTTTACTGAATTAGCTGCCCATTTGGATGAGGGCTTTTGAAATTCATCAAGTTGAAAAAATGGTGTTTTCTTAAAGTCATAATCCAGACGCCATATTTGATATGGATTGGCAAACCTCTGTCATATAAAAGTCCTGAGTATGAGGAATGGTCCTACATACGTCAAAAGACTAGTGGGAGGAAAATTAGACGCGTCGTTTGATTTATACAAGTTCGATATGGAATAATGCAAATATCATTCATAATCGAAACTTAATTGACCATGTCTAAGTTCTCCAAAGGACGATCAGAAAACTCCAGTTACCTGAAAGGTACGAGTTTCTGGAACAGGACAAAGAGAAGCGATGTAGGACATCGATCCGTAGCAGTAGCAGTGCCAATTGTAACCTTGGAGGATGATAACTAGGCTAAGGCACAAGGTAAAATGCCCGAGATCTCATCACAGGTCCAAAAAAAATTTTGGACACCATTATCTGCTTGGAGCGATGATAAGAACATGTAACGTGGGGTGGGACCGCAGGACATCGACAAAAACTACAGTAGACCTATAAGACCTAGCTGGTATCACAGATTGCTCATAATCAGATTAATATGAAAACATAAGTAGTTGGATTTAAGGTCAAGTGGGAGATTGTGAGAATATGTGACCAAAAGCCAATTAGATTGGTAGTTTTGAGAACCATTCAAGCAATTTTTATTTAAGCAATGTTGTCCCGACATATATGTTAAGTATTTTTCATTTGCACATGTATCTGTTGTGCTCACATACCACTTAATAACCTATGTAGTTGAGTTGTGCATCGGATGGTGGCTATGAAACTAACTTTTAGTGGTTGGTCTGAAATGTTCCAAGTCAAGGACCTCAAAACTAGGTATCGAGAGTCATCCTGAGATTTGCACTGCATATTGTATTCATTGGATGTGTGCCATGTTTCATCAGCGGTAGATGTTGGATGTCTATGCAATTTCAACTGACTGAACTGACTCGCAGAGATCGTAATATGAAAACCTTAGAGACTTGGTCGGTATGACTTGAGTCCCTGGCTCCGATAGTATGGGAGTACTCCTCAAACTTGAGGAATCAGGACAGTTACGTGCATACGATGACTGTATCTTGGATCTGTGCAAGAGGTAATTGTTTCATAGACATGATCATAATAAGCCTTGTCCAGTGCAGCCAGAATATGTAGCTAGGAGGGTGAGTTCCAAGAAGAGGATCCGTCCCCATCAGTATGTGACAGAGGTATATGCATTTGCAGATGCGTCAATGCGCTATAAATCTGTGGCCACAGTTCTTGATCGAATAGGAAAAGGAGGTTTCTAAGTCAAGAAACATGGTGTAACGCGATCTCAAGTATTAAGCATAGACGCCTAGTGCAGGATGGGAACCGATACCTAATTCTATAGCCTAGACCATGACTGGGAGACGGTAAATGGAAGGACCGTACCTGTATGGACTCGAGAGCCCAAATGTTCACACGATAATTCACCTTATCGCTAGTGCCATAGACCATTTTTAGATTACCACCCACGGTGACGGGCCTTTTGAAATGAGGGTTAATTAAGAATTATTAATTGGATTTAATTAATAATGGTAATAGACACTAGCTGAAGTCTAGCTGAAAGGTGAACCTAAAGAGTCAGACATAAATCATTGGAAAGGAACAAGCAATTAATTTGAAATTAATTCTACAAGTAATTGGATTACTTACAAAGAGAGATCTATTGGATGGAAAAGGGCCCAAGAATAAATTAATGGCATTAATTTATATTACGCTTGTCCTTATAAATTAATAAGTTGCATCTTATTAAATAATAAGGATAATTTTGGCTTATGTGTTTAATTAGATTAAATACAAGATGTGCTCAATTAAATGATTTTTTATTAAATTAGATTTAAATAAAAATTTATTGAGCTTGTGATTTTTTAAGGGTAAAAATCAGCCAAGCCAACTAATTTTGAGCCCATGAAAAATTTCTTGGAAGGAAATTAGTCGTTAGAAAATTGTATTTTTGGAAAGTGCGATTCTAACCATTTTTTGGGGGTCTCTTTATTTGAAATAATGAGAAATATACCATGTAGATAATAGAATGTATTTAGAAATATTCTTAATTATTAAAAAAGGTATATATATGTGAAATATAATTATTTGGAAAATAATTATAATCATTGTAACACAATACAAAAAATAAAAAAATTCCCTCCTCTTCCATTGTGCTCCCAGCTACCCTACTTGGTGCATTTTTTTTTTCTTCTCTTCTAGCAAAAAAGATGCAGATATCCCGACTTTGGTGTGGTGTGGAAAAATTAGAGGGCTGCTACGTTGAATTATCAAGTGCATGACATTTCAAGCGAAGTGAAATCCAAGGGTACACTTTTTGAAATCATTTAATTCTTATATTTATTTTTTGTTATTGCACGTTTTATTTCACCGCTTCCGCTGGCCAAGTTTTCGGCCGTACCACACGATCCTTTCAAGTTTAATCGAGTTGACAACCTTGTCAACCACGCACTAAAATTTTATAGACGTGCAACTTCTGTACCGATGAAATACGACACTCATCCAATGAATTCAAGTTTAGTGCAACTCTCAATACAACTCGCAATGCCCAGTCTCGAGGTTCTCGACTTGGAACTTTTCAATCATAACCATCAAAAGTTGGTTTCATGACCACCATCTAATGCGTAGCCGTTGTACAATTAGGTTTGTGGGCTTTGTTATGATGTTAAGCATATAAACATAATTACTGGGCACAAAAACTATAATTGTCAGATAATGAATACTCGCTTTATTCATAAACAATATAACAATTGCACCAAAATTGTTTGAAAAAATTACATAAAGACCAATCCAATTGGCTTTTTGGTCACCTATTCTAACAAACTCCTACTTGACCCTGAAGCCATTCACTCATCATCCTCAAATCCAACTTTCCAAGATGCTGAGCATGAGCAATCTGCAACACCGGCCTGGTCAATAGATCTGTTATATTTTCTGCTGATGTAATTCAATCCATCCGAACGTCACCTTTTCACTAAAAGAATCAGTATAGCCCGGGAACGCGACAAAAGAGTGAAATAAAATCTAATTAAAATTGTTCAAAGGGGTGTTCCTTTTGAAATTTTTGAGCGTTCAGTGTTTGTAAAAAATATAATAATAAACAAATAAACATGCTACATAAGTGGCTATAGGATGAAACAAAAAGTATAGAAACAAAACATGAAACATACCTTTTGTTTCTATAGTTGGGCAGCAACGTGTGTTGTTCACTTTACGTTCTCCCGTTCACTTTAGAATCCAAATTAGAACACCTCTAATTTGTCCACACCACACTAAGGAATAGATATAGTTCTTTTTCTATTGCTCGATAGAATAAAAACAAGAAGAAAAAAATAACTCGAAACTAACACTGTTGATTAATGCTTTTGGAATATTTTATATTCTAAATTGAATCCATTTGAATGTAGAACAAAACGGAGAATATTTTTTGAGAGAAAAGAGAGCAAATTTCGTGGCTTAAGTGCTGGTTGTACATGATATGTATATAGTTTTGTATATTACATACAACTGAATTCAAAATTCAATAATTATCAAGTTTGCCTCCAAGGCAACCTATACACACACATGCATATAACCTTCAACCATGATGATATCTTCATCATGGTGAGGAGTTTCAACTCCTTCTTAACTTGCTCCAACCTCCCTCAAATGGGCATGGACTTCAAGTATGGACCGGGTTTGATTTAATCAAATTAAATTAAGCCCAACCAAAGTCCATTTGACAAGAATTAGTTAAATTAATTTTAACCCAACTAAGTCTAAAGATTCATTTAATCCAATTAAGTAAATCTAAGCCCAAACTCTAATTAATTGATCCAATCAATTAATTAAGCCAAACTAAATAAATTAATCCAATTAATTTAAAAATGTTAAGCCCAAAATTAATTAATTCTTGAACCATCTATCAAATAAATAATTAAATAAATGATCCAATCATTTATATATTCTCCTTGAATTAATTTAATCTAATTAAATTAATTCATTTGTTCTCGAATTAATTCTAAATTAATTCCACCAATTTCATAGTGATTTGTGGGTCACTTTTTAGGTTCACCCTAAACTAGACTTGGGCACCCGTCATAATGGGCGGCCGTAGCAACGGTCCATGACACTTAAGGCTAGGTGAATGCTGGCGTGAATATTTAGGCTCTTGAGTTCCATACAGGTACGGTCCTTCCGTCGACCATCTCCCGGCCTTAGTTTAGGGAATGAAATTGGGCGTCGTTCCCATCCTGGACCAAGAAATTATGTTGAATACTTGATATGTGTTTACTCTATTGATCGTTAAAGGAAAATATTTCCTATTCGACCAATCGCTATGGCCATAGACTTAGAGAGTTTAAACCATTTTAGAGCGCATATGAGATATATCTATCATATACTGATAGGGGACGAATTCTATCGAGAGTGTATCAAGAAGGCACCGCATAGGAGTCAACATTACTCTTTAGTACCTGAATAAGGATTAAAGAAGCGTTCTTGATGCAAGTCAATGGAGAGTCCATTTTGACTTGGGCACCCGTCACAATGGGTGGCCGTAGCAACGGTCCATGACACTTAAGGCTAGGTGAATGCTGGCGTGAATATTTAGGGTCTCGAGTTCCATACAGGTACGGTCCTTCCGTCGACCATCTCCCGGCCTTAATTTAGGGAATGAAATTGGGCGTCGTTCCCATCCTGGACCAGGAAATTATGTTGAATACTTGATATGTGTTTACTCTATTGATCGTTAAAGGAAAATATTTCCTATTCGACCAATCGCTATGGCCATAGACTTAGAGAGTTTAAACCATCTCAGAGCGCATATGAGATATATGCATCATATAATGATAGGGGACGAATTCTATCGAGAGTGTATCAAGAAGGTACTGCATAGGAGTCAACATTACTCTTTAGTACCTGAATAAGGATTAAAGAAGCGTTCTTGATGCAAGTCAGTGGAGAGTCTATTTTGGAAGGTTATGGCGATACTACCTTCCACTTACATGTGAATGGTGACTAGTCTGAATTTGAATGTACATTAAGACGTAATGGTGATGTGGTGGCTTAGAACGGTTTCAAGCTGGATGCCACAATGATTTTCAATTGTGTCCAACACAAATAATTAATGAAATTAAATTTAATTAATTATTTTCAATTAACCATTAATCGAAAATGCCCGTCATCATGGGTGGCCATCTAGCAACGGTCCATGGCACTAGATACTAGGTAAATATTGGTGTGAATATTGAGGCTTTCGAGTTCCATATAGGTATGATGCTTTCGTCTACCATCTCCCCGTCTCAATCTAGGGCATGAAATTGGGCGTCGGTTCCCATCCTGGACCAAATAACTATACTGAGTAATTATAATGATCACATCGAAGACATAGTCATCTCTCGCAAATTCAAGATATAGCCATCATATACATGCGACTGCACTGATTCCTCAAGTCCAAGGACTAATCCTATACTATTGGAGCCGAGAATCAAGTCATACCGATCAAGCCTCCAAGGCTTCCATATGACGATTTCTGTGAGTCAGTTCAATCAGTTAACAACCTTGTCAACTAATCCTCTAAAATTGCATAGACGTCCCATGTCTTTCGCAAATGAAATATGACACTCATCCAATGAATGCAATACTTAGTTCAAGTCTGTATAGGACTCTCGATGCCCAGTCTCGAGGTCCTCAACTTGGAACGTTTCAGACCAGCCCTGAGAAGTTGGTTTACTAGCTGTCATCCTATGCGCAACCTAACTACATGGGTTATTCAATTGGTCTATGGGCATTTTTTTGTGACGTTAAAATCTCGTTCAACATAAATAGTTGGTAGGAAGAGGTGACTTGCAGTTGGACTGCATCATTTCGGCAGAAAATATGGTAGACCCGTGAAATCGAGTAGGTCTCGCAAATTGCTCACTCAGAGAGGTCTGAGGGATAAGGGCGATTTGCTTTAGGTCAAGTAGGAGATTGTTAGAAATGATGACCAGAAAGCCAATTGGATTGACAATTTTGGAAACCATTTAGCAATCTTTATGAATGTGATGTTATCCTGAGTCTAGCTGAGGGTGAACCTAAAAAGTCACATAGAAATCACTATAGAATTGGTGGAATTAATTTGGAATTAATTCGAGAAGAAAACGAATTAATTTAATTGGATTAAATTAATTCAAGGAGAATATATATGAATGATTGGATCATTTATTAAATAATTTATTTGATAGATGGTTCAAGAATTAATTAAATTTTGGGGTTAACAGCTTTAAATTAATTGAAATAATTTATCTGGTTTGGCTTAGTTAATTCATTGGATCAATTAATTAGAATTTTGGCTTAGACTTATTTAATTGGATTAAATGAATCTTTAGACTTAGTAGGGCTAAAATTAATTTAATTAGTTCTTGTCCAATGGACTTTGTTTGGATTTAATTTAAATCAAGCTCGGTCCATACTTGAAGTCCAGGCCCATTTGAGAGAGGTTGGAGCAAAGTTAAGAACGAATTGAAACTCCTCACGATGATGAAGATAATGAAGTGGTTATTTTATCATGGTTGAAGGTAATATGCATGTGCGTGCTTTTTGATCCTTCTCTATCGATTCTTCGTTCACCCACCAATAGGGAACGTGAGCTGGGTTTAGACCATCGTGAGACAAGTTAGTTTTATCCTATTGATGATAGTGTCGCAATAGTAATTCAACCTAGTACAAGAGCAACCGTTGATTCGCACAATTGGTCATCACGCTTGGTTGAAAAGCTAGTGGCGCGAAGCTATTGTGTACTGGATTATGACTAAACGCCTCTAAGTCGAAATCCTAGGTAGAAGCGACGCGTACGACCACCGTCTGCTTGCCGACCTGCAGTAGGGGCCCCGGGCGCCCAAGGGCACTTGTCGTTGGCCAAGCCATTGGCGTCGGACAAGCCGTGCTGGTCGCCTTCAAGTACAATTCCCATCGAGCGGCGAGTATAATCCTTTGCAGTTGACTTAAATACGCGAGGGGTATTGTAAGTGGCAAAGTGACCTTGCTGCCACGATTCGTTGAGATTTAGCCCTTTGTCGTTTCGATTCATCCCTCCCCCCTCCTCCAGGTCCCTCCCATCCTCCTTCTTTTGTCTGAAACAGCCTAGAGGCTACCGAAGCACGAGCCCCCCCCCCCCCCCCACACTGACCCCCAACTTGTATTTCTTATTTTGCTCAAGTCACGAAAAAATGGCCAAGTCCCCGCTCCGCTCAGCTCGTGTATGATTGAGGCGGGCGGATTCAAGGCGAGTATGTGTGCTCCCCACGCTTTCGCACCCACACATGCGTGCACCACACCAAGTCCAGCTGCCGCACAAAAGAGATGGTGTTGTGCGTGAAATAACGGAACCCAACACGTGCGCCCCGATCGACGGGCGACCATCCATGTCCATTATCCCACGGCGTGCGGTGCCCGCCATTCGCCATCTGTGATCGTTGCCTTGCTTGCCGTCCACATCCCCGAAAACGTGCCGGACAGCCGAGTAAAGATGGGCACCGTCCTTGGTAGTTGTCGTTGAACGTCGGCTGCAAATGACCTAATGCACGGTTGTAGGTCGGCCGGACGTTGCGCGCACGCATGTCGACTGGAGCTGCCTGCACCGTCTACTATTGTCAACCTGCAAGGGTTGTGTTGTCTGTTGCCTTCTGCCCGCGAGTATTGTGGCATCTACAACCGTCCACCTGCACTTGTGCATGTCGGCACGGGCTGCCTGCGTCCTCTGCTGCCATTCATCTGCATGTGCCACGCCGGAAGGGGCTGCCTGTGGCGTCTGCTGTTGTCCAGCTGCACGCGCGCTCGTCGGTAGGGGTTGTCTGCCCCGTCTGCTGTCATCGCCCTGCGAGCGCTGGGGCATCTGTTGCCGTCCACCTGCACGCGTGCACGTCGGCAGGGGCTGCCTACGCTGTCTCCTGCGAGAGCTGGTGCATCTGTTGCTGCCCGCCTGCACGCGTGACTGCCTGCCTGCTACCATCTGTCACTGCACTCATGGCCATCGCCTTCCATCACGCTGGTTTTTGGCAACCTTTGCAACATTCATTCCAATGATAACATTGGAATGTAACACATCTTGTCCACGGCTTATTGTCAGGTTTCGAAAGATTTCGAAGCTTATTTGTCTAATTTTTATGATTGTGGGACGACAATTGAAAGGGCATACTCGAAAAACATCGATGTTGCTACATTTGGTAACTCGTATGAATGTGCTCATGAAGACGGAATGCTCATGTATACATAATATTTTTGTTGGAAACTATGGAATTTGAACGTGAACCCTCAAATTTTTCCAGGTACTTTTTCAAATTTCTGGGATTCATAATAAAACTAATTAATAATAAAATAAATATTTTGCGATACAAATATGATTCATAAAAAATAAAAATATTATTCCACATATTTCTCTCACTTGTCCAATGTGTTTTCATATTTTTTTCAATTTTTCTCTTTTATTTATTATTTCAAAACTAAAAAATAAATCATTTCAACAAAAATAAATTAATCATGTGATTTTGAGCTGACATGCAAATTTTAATACAAAAATATACTAAAATATTTCAAAAATGGCAAAAAAAGTGCGTTCCTCAGCCCTTCAATGTCTAGTCCAGTCACAAAATTTTTTTTAAGCCTATTATAGAGTGAGGAGGGTGCTTGGGAGGGGGGGTCTGGGCGCTGGGGGCGGGCAGGGGCAAGGCGGCCCCTCCGTAGCCCCCACCGCCCAGACCCATGTTGGGGGGATAGGAAGCCCCACGTGCAGAGTAGTTCGCAGGACAGTACAGGCAGGAACAAGCCCCAGAAAAATAAGCAGCAGGGGGCGCTGCAAAACAGCAGCGGATGCTTACTATGCGATGGCCTGCATAGATATCGAGATTGCCTGAAGAAACAATTGCTGAATGCACTGGCGACCTTTACCGAGAAGGCGTCACTTACAAAGACTTTGGAGCCACAAATATCTGCGAGTGGGGGGAACGATTCGGAGGAGAACGAGGACAACTTAGATTGCACGGCCCTCCTGTTAGCGATGCATCTTTCAAATTTTTACCCTATCAACTTTGTTGGTAGGAGAGTGGCCTACTATGTTGGTGACGGGTGACGGAGAACTAGTTTTCAATTCCGGAGAGGGAACATGAAAAAAACGGCTAACACATCCAAGGAAGGCAGCAGTTGTGCAAATTACCCAATCCTGAGACGGTGTCACGGGCTGCCTGCGCACTCGGCACCTTGACGCACACTTCGGCCACTCAACCGATCTACATGGCCGACCAATCAACCTTAGAGTCTTAGGTGATGGTCTGTATTTTGCTTTATTACGTTGTTTTGTTTATCATAGATTGCTCAGGGGACGTTAGGCCTCCTGAGGTGCATTTTTCAACCTTTTTAGAATCTACTGTGCTCACTAGGATTTATATTTTTAAGCTTATTATAGGGGGGAATGAGTACAAGAAGCCTTGTCAAGGGTCGTGTTAGAGTCCCCCTCAAGGCAATCCCCTTGCTCTAGCATCGTTGTTTAGTGTATACGCATTTTCAACATTAATAAAAGCTCATTTCTTAAATAGCGTGTGCAATTTCCTGTTGTGTGATTGTTCCTCCCTTTCTTGATTCTTGTCGGCGCATTGCGTTAGTGCCGAGCGGGAGTGTGTTGCGATTGGTGGAAGTAGTCAGCAGACTATTAGCCACACGGTGTGCGTTGCAGAAGGCGCCTCGTGAGAAGTGGTATCAGAGCCTCGTGTCGCGATGGGGCCGAGGTGGGTTGCGGTGACCCAAAAAAATCCTACTGCGAAGGTGTCGGGGCAAGAAGCGGAGAGCCTGCGACATGCAACATCGCCCAACGAGCGAGCTGAGAACCCGGAGGATGGACACTCCTGGTTGACTGAATTGGTGACAAATTTGGAGGAGAAGGTCTCTTCCCTGGAATCTGAAATCACGATGCTGAATTTGGAGCTGGACGAATGTCGACAGGTGATTCAAGAGATTGCCAGTGTCTTTGGAGGTGATGGCTTTGCCGATATGCAGCATGACATAGAGCAAATGTCTATTCAGATTGGTTTGCTCCAACGTGCAGTGAGTAACGCCGCTATTGTTGCTCATGATCCCGATGCTAGGCTTCAGATTCCTGAACCGAAGGCCTATAGCGCTGCTCGAGATGCGAAGGAGGTAAAGAACTTCCTTTTTGACATGGAATAGTACTTCCTTGCGGCTGACTTGCAGGACAAGGCAAGGAAAGTGTCGACTGCGACCATGTACCTGACTGGTGATGCCAAGTTGTGGTGGCATACCAAGTATGCGGAGATACAGGGCAATCAAGTGCAGCTTGATACCTAAGCCAATCAAGTGCGATCTGAGAGCAGTTTTTCTTGGAGAACGTCGAGTACAATGCCAGGCGAGCATTGCGAAAACTGGAGCATACAGGTTCCGTGTGAGAGTATTTGAAAGCTTTCTTGGCACTGATGCTGAATATCAGAGACATGTCGGAGAAGGACAAGCTGTTCACTTTCATCAAAGGTTTGAAACCGTGGGCGAGAATTAAGTTGCAGCGCCAACAGGTGACTGCTTTGAGTTTGGCTATGGCAGTGGCCGAATGCTTGGCAGATTCAACCTAGAGACTCGGAGGGATAGGCAAAGGACGACTGGTCCCACATAGAATAAGTCGGGTGGGGTGAGATCGTTCAGGAGTAACTCCAACAGAGGTGGGGGAGAGCAGAAGCCCCATGCTCAAAGTAACTCACAGAGCAGTTCAGGCAGGAGCAAGTCCCAGGAGAACAGGAAGGGAGCGCCGCAGAGGAGTAGTGGGTGCTTCCTTTGGGATGGTCCGCATAGATTTCGGGACTGCCCAAAGAAATAATTACTGAATGCGCTGGTGACCTTTACTGACAAGGCGTCGCCTGGGAAGAGTGTGGAGCCACAAACTACTGCGAGTGGTGAGAATGACTCGGAGGAGGATGAGGACGCCGTTTCCCAATGGTGTAGTACGTTGTCCACATTGGAGGCAAAGAAAGTTGTGCCACCCCTTGCGAGAAAGACTGTTTCGACTCTTACTGTAAAGCAGCCAGAACAAGAAGTTCAGCCCCGAAATCCTAGGAAGAAAGGGTTGATGTTTATTGATGTGAAGATTCATGGAAAGCCCATCCGTGCCATGATTGATACTGGAGTCTCTCACAACTACTTGGCGAGCGCCGAAGTGGCGAGACTCGGGCTCGTGCTGGAGAAGAGAGAGTGAAGGCGATTAACTTGGCTGCTCAACCCATTGCAGGTGTAGCTAAATCTGTGTTGATTAAGGTTGGTGCTTATGAGGGCAAGACCAATCTTTCTGTCGTGGTGATGGACGACTTCAAGCTTATCCTCGGGCTTGAGTTTTTGAGGGATACACGTACAGTGGTCTTACCTCATGTTGATTCACTGATGATGATGGGAGCAAAACCGCGTATCATCCCTACTTTGGCCGGGTGCACAGGAGAGAAGAATCTGTCGGTCATACAGTTTGCGAAGGGTCGCAAGCAGAATGAGCCATCCTACTTGTGCACTCTTGGATTTGAGGAGACTAAGGAAGCGTCAAGGCCCATCCCTGGCGGGATAAAGAAGTTGCTGAGAGAGTTTGAGGACGTGATGCAAGATGAGTTGCCTCGGAAGCTACCGCTGAAGAAGACAGTAGAGAATGAGATTAAGTTGGTGCCAGCCACAAAGCCTCCCATCAGGGCAACCTGAGCTTGTGGAGCGTAGGAAGCAGTTGAAGGAGATGCTAGAGAGTGGAATCATCAAACCCCCTAAGTCGCCGTATGGAGCGCCGGTCCTGTTTCAAAAGAAGGCCGACGGCTCCCTACGAATGTGCTGTGATTATCGGGCATTGAATAAGATCACTGTGAAGAATAAGTATCCCATACCATTGGTGGGGGACTGTTTCGATAGTTTGAGTCGGGCGAACAACTTTATGAAGATAGACTTGAGGTCGGGCTATTGGCAGGTCCGAATCAAGGCGATGAGGCGAAGACGACAGTTATCACGAGGTACGGAGCTTCGAAGTTTCTTGTTATGCCTTTCGACCTGACTAACGCTCCCACAACCTTCAGCACCCTGATGAACCAGGTACTCCATTGTTTTCTTAATGAGTTTGTGGTGGTGTACTTGGACGACATTATGGTCTACAGAGAAACCTTGGCCGAGCACGTAGACCATTTGCGGTAGGTTTTGACGAGACTCCGCGAGCACGAGCTATATGCGAAGGTGTCGAAGTGCTCGTTTGCTTGGGAGACCATCAGTTTCTTGGGGCACATTGTGGAGAGAGGACGCATTCGGATGGACCCCAAGAAAGTACAGGCTATTGAGGAGTGGAGATCATCGAGCGATGTTCATGACTTGCGCTCATTTCCTGGCTTTGCGAATTATTCTCGGCGCTTTGTGAAGGGCTACTCAAAGATAGCATGGCTCTTGACAAATTTACTAAAGAAGACGGAGACTTGGAGTTGGACGTCCCAATGCCAGGTCGCCTTTGAGAATTTGAAGGAAGCAATGGTGACAGATCATGTATTGGCCTTACCAGATATATCGAGACCGTTCGTGGTGGAGACAGACGCTTTAGACCTTGCTTTAGGAGGGGTCCTAATGCAAGACAGCCACCCAGTTGCCTTTGAGAGTAGGAAACTCAAGGATGTTGAGCGACGCTACTCGGTGCACGAGAAGGAGTTGCTAGACGTAGTTCATTGCCTTTGACTATGGCGGCATTATTTGTTGGGCTTTTCTTTTTGTGGTCAAGACGGATAACACTACAGCTAGTCATTTCATGTCGCAGCCGAAGCTGACTAGTAGGCAGGCACGTTGACAGGAGTTGTTGTCAGGTTTCATTTTGTATTGGAGTATCGGACCGGCTCCAGCAACCATGCGGCAGACGCCTTGAGCCGCAGGGCGAATTTGGAGTCGATAACAGTGCTCTCCTCTAGTGCGATCGCTACCTCCGTATGAGATCGGGTGCGGGAGTTACTACCGAGAGATCCCGCAGCGCAAGGACTGATTCAGCTTGTCGAGCAGGGCAAGGATCCGCAGTTTTAGATTTAAGATGGATTACTGATGATCAAGGAAAACTGCCTATATGTCCCGAAAAGTAGGGACCTACGGAAATTACTTGTTTCGGAATGCCACGACACCCTTTGGGTGGGACATCAAGGAAAGGAGCGCACTTATGCCTTGGTGCAGAGGGCCTACTATTGGCCACAGATGCCGGATGATGTCGAGACTTATGTCCGCACCTGTTTGATTTGTCAACAGGACAAGGCAGATAAATAGAAGAAGGCTGGTTTTCTACAACCACTTCCCATCCCAAAGAGACCATGGGTAAGCGTTTCCATGGATTATGTTTTTGGATTGCCTAAGGTAGGAGACCTTAGCACAATCATCGTCATAGTGGACCAATTGTCCAAATATGCTACTTTCATTGCAGCCCCACAACACGTTACGACAGAAGGGACGGCTCATCTCTTCTTCAAGCACATTGTCAAATATTGGGGCCTGCTTAAGGACATCGCCAGTGACCGAGACTCCCATTTCACTAGAGTCTTCTGGATCGAGCTATTCAAAATCCTCGGGTCCAAACTTTATATGAGCTCGAGCAATCATCCACAGTCCGATGGTCAGACAGAACGCTTTAATTCTATGTTGCAGGACTACCAACAGGACTTTGTGCCAGGTACACAGAAGGATTAGGTGAAGCTCTTGGATGTCGCTTAGCTGTGTTTCAATTCTGAAAAGAGTTCTTCCGCCAATAAGAGCGCTTTTGAAATTATCACTGGGCAACAACCGCTCCTCCCTTACACTCTTGACATCCACAAAGTGTGAGATCCCTTTCGTTTGAAATTTCTCTCAAGAATAGAAGCAGAATGTTGATATCGCCAGAAGTTGCCTGGAGAAAACTCAGAAGGCGATGAAGAAGTATGCAGATCAGTACTTGGTAAAATGGAGGGAATGCAGCAGCGAGGAGAACACTTGAGAGCGGATGATGAAACTTCAGGCGTTTCTACCACTTATCAAAGCTTACCATGCTTCCCATACGCCGAGGACGTCGCCATCTCAGGTGGGGGAGGGTGTCACGGGCTGCCTGCACACTCAGCACCCTTAACGCACACTTCGACCACTCAACCGATCTACATGGCCGACCAATCAACCTTAGAGTCTTAGGTGTTGGTCTGTATTTTGCTTTATTACGTTGTTTTGTTCTTCTTTGATTGTTCAGGGGACGTTAGGCCTCCTAAGGTGTGTTTTTCAACGCTTTTAGTATCTATTGTGCTCACTAGGATTTATATTTTTAAGCCTTTATAGGGGGGAATGAATACAAGAAGCCTGGTCTAGTGACATGTTAGAGTCCCCCTCAAGGCAATCCCCTTGCTCTAGCAGCATATTTTACTGTATACGCATTTTTCAGCATTAAGAAATGATCCTTTTTGAAATCGTGTGTGCAATATTCTATTGTGTGATTGTTCCTCCCTTTCTTGATTCCTATGGGTGCATTACGTTAGTGCCGAGCGGGAGTGTGTTGCGATTGGTGGAAGTAGTCAGCGGACTACTAGCCACACGATGCGCGTTGCAGAATGCACCTCGTGAGAACACGGGGAGCTACTGACAATGAATAACAATACCGGGCTCTACGAGTCAGGTAATTGGAATGAGTACTATCTAAATTCCTTAACGAGGATCCATTGGAGGGCAAGTTTGGTGGCAGTAGCCGCGGTAATTCCAGGTCCATTTGCGTATATTTATGTTGTTGTAGTTAAAAAGCTTGTAGTTCGACTTTGGGTTGGGCCAGCTGGTCCACCTCTATTGTGCACCGGCTGTCTCGTCCCTTTTGCCGGCGATGCGCTCCTGGTCTTAACTGGTCGGTTCGTGCTTCCGGCGTTGTTACTTTAAAGAAATTAGAATGCTCAAAGCAAGCCTAAACTCTGTATACATTAGCATGAGATAACATTATCTGATTTCGGTCCTATTACGTTGGCCTTTGTTATCAGAGTAATGATTAACAGGGACAGTCGGGGGCATTCGTAGTTCATAGTTAGAGGTTAAATTCTTGAATTTATGAAAGACGAACAACTATAAAAGCATTTGCCAAGGATGTTTTCATTAATCAAGAACGAAAGTTGGGCGCTCGAAGACTATTAGATACCATCCTAGCCTCAACCATAAATGATGCCGACCAGGAATCGGCAGATGTTGCGTTTAGGACTCCACCGGCACCTTATGAGAAATCAAAGTCTCTGGGTTGCGGGAGGAGTCTGGTCGCAAGGCTGAAACTTAGAGGAATTGACAGAAGGTTAGCACCAAGAGTGGAGCCTGCGGCTTAATTTGACTCAACACGGGAAAACTTATCAGGTCTAGACATAGTAAGGATTGATAGACTTATAGCTCTTTCTTTTTCTTGGGTGAAATGTAAGTTTTCAATCATCCAACAATATTTATAGTATACTCCAGGCATACCCAGAGAGATACAAAAAGCCTATACTATGGATTAAGGTACAATCAAACCGTGTGGGAAAAGTATCAAAACAGCCTATACAATGTGATCTTGATAGAAATAATAAGCCCCCCGAGACAAGGTGTTGCGCCGTAAAAAATGACTTCGTTATGGTGCCTGCAAAGGCTGTAAACCATGCATGCCAAAGAGAGGTGCCATGCTTTGTTCCTTACGGAGAAGTCAGTCTTCTCGTTCTTAAGCCACTTAACTGCGTTGTGGAGGGTAAACATACTGCAACTGATGCCAAGCTATTGTCATCTATGAGACCGAACGTAGTTGTCTCTAAGAAAAGGTGCTTGGTCGATTCTTTGGTGTTGATGCACAAGGAGCACAAATCTTCCTCCTGGAGAAACACAAGTTAGTCATGTGTAGCCAGTCTGCCTCGTAAACCAAGCTACAAGATAAATGAGTATTTCGGCAGGATAAATGCCTTCCAGATAATCGCTTTCCAAGGCTGCCTTGTGAGTTTCGACCTGAAATACTAAAATTTTGGACGTTAGGAGTCCCTTTGTGGTAGACCATCCCGCCATTTGTTGGATTGCTGGCTCTGATGACCCAAATGCGGTAACCACTCTGTTACTAATGTCGACAAACTGTTGAAAAAGTGGAGAACTCCCCATTTTCGATTGCCAGTCCCAAACCGAAGCGCTTCTAAGGTAGACACCGTTGACCCACTGCACCCACAACGTGTCTGTCTTGTGATGAATGTTCCACAAAACTTGCGCAAAGAGCGCAACTTTCCATGATTGAATATGCCGGATACCAAAACTGTCTTTTTCCTTCCCCCCCCCCCAAAAGCTGCCTGTGCCTAGGCGGGGGGTTTGGCGGACCCCTACCTGTTTATTACCTCAGAAAAAATTATAGTGTGTACAATTGAAAAACAGTAAACAAGGAGTACTTACTTCCTTTACAGTCAAAAAATTATAATCTACGTGCAACATCAGTGTTTAACACTAAAAGATAAAGTCTATTTCAGCCTAAAAAATAAATAGAATTTGACCTATATACATGTCCATCCCTTTTATACGGTGGTCGGACTTACCGCATTGTTCCACCCTCCAATCTCTCCCCCAATGTTCGACCCAAAATCAATCTCAAAGCATCACACAAGTTGGATAATGCCTCGCAGTACTCCTGTAATGTCGGATAATGCCTCGCAGCACTTCTGTAATGCCCTCTTGATACATAATCCGAGTCATTTGTCGAGAAGTGGCGTCCTTCGCAAGATGTTTAGCCGCTCCATTAGCCTCTCGAATAATATTTCGTATGTCCGATCCTAATTCCTGCTGGTGCTGCACAATGTGCATGATCAAATGTTGCACCTCCCACATCCCAGATGCTCGTGACTGTAAGAGTTGGAGAATTACGGTAGCGTCCACCTCAACCATTATGGGTGCTAAACTGTGTGCTCAAACTAGCTCTATACCACACCAGACAGTAGTAAGCTCTGAGACCACTAGTAGTTGTGCCCAAAGCAAACTTGTATTCTAGACGCACTTGTCCAACTGCACCCTGAATGATGCCTGCCGTTGCTGCCAGCCCGGGGTTCTCGAGCGAGGACCCATCCGAATTAAGCTTGAACCATGCCGAAGAGGGGGTACTCCAACGCATCACTATGGGCGCCTGAGGCACCATCGGCCTGAAGCACAAATAACGCTGGAGATAAAGGATCCCCCCACTGTAAGCCGCGTGTCGAATGAAAAAATCCAGCATGCTCTCCATTCACAAGGACCGAAAACCACCAGTTTGAGACAGCATTAACCACCAAGTAAATCCAGCGCTGCAGGAAGCCCTTTACTCCCAAGACTTAAAAAAAGAACTCCCAATTGACCCGATCATATGCCTTTGCCATATCAAGCTTAAAGAATACATTTGCCTCCGACCGGTGAGACTCCAATGAGTGAACTAATTCTTGCAACAAAAGAACATTATCAATCAACAATCATCTTGGGACAAACCCACTCTGGGATGGGGATAACACCTTCGACAAGACATGCTCAAGCCTGATGGTGATCAGCTTCATGCAGATCTTATTCATAATATTACACGAACATATCGATCGGTACTCACTCCAAGAATCTAGGTTGGCGGTCTTTGATATAAGAAAGATGGTAGTAGTGGCGAAACTCTTCGGCATTGCTATGCCACGGAAAAATTCAGATACTGCACAAAAAAAATCATTTGAGAAGAGATCCCAACAGGTATGATAGAAAATCGCCCCAAATCCACTTAGCTCTACAGCACTCTTTAGCTCAATGCAGAAAACCGCCTCCCGAACCTCTGCCATCATCGGCATGGCGCACAAGAAACACCTGTCCTCATCTATCAAGCCATCCTTTAGGCAATCTTAGTCCATCTCGTTGGGAAACACTGGATCTGCGGATAGGAGCTACTCAAAGAAAGAAGCTGCCGATCTCTTAATTGCTATCGAATCAGTTAAAACGACCCCCTCATGTTGTACTTAAGATCGTACCACGAAACCTCCTTTTTTTTACTAAAGAGTGGAAATATCTCATGTTCCGTTTTCCATCTTTAACCCATATGATTCTGAACTTTTGTTTCCAAAAAGCCTCCTCTTGGGTCAACACTCGAACCAATACTGTCGAGCACCGATTCTGCTCCACGAGCGTCCGATCACAAGGATCAAGATCACATGCCTCATCAACCTCCTTGAGATCTCGCTCCGCCACTACAACTCTATCAAACACATTTCCAAAGACTATTTTATTCCATTCCTTCAGACAGTGTGTGATCCTCATCCAAAATCAACCGAAGGCCATCCCAAAGACCATGCCGCTCCACCACATCGCATTTAGCATATACCGATGTAACAAATAACAATTTTGGCCACTTATTTGAATCAAACATAAGCGCGGAAACTGTTCATGATCTAGCAAGACTCGACACTGTACCTCTGGGCCCTAGAAAAATCGTATCTTATTCACATAATTTGAGACCACCTCCTAAAAACCCAGTTGCCTCGCTATAAACCTCCCCTCAAGGGAGACCATAGGCTCTATGATAGACAGGAAATCCAAGTGATGCTGTTTTCTTACTCGATTCAAGCCCCTCTATATAGGATCATTCCCAATTCCCCGAACATTCCAAAATAATTCTTTCATCGATCAAGAGAGAGTAGATCGTATAATACTCCTCGTGATAATCCTACGGGGCGGGGATGGTCTGCAGGTGTCTCCCATGAACCGACCTCATCGATGGCGTGCCAACCTCCTAGAGACATCCTCCTCATCCATCTGAAGTACGCCCTCCCCTGTCGGGCCCAAGGCCTCATCATCGGTAACTGCAGCACTGTTGGCAACTCTTGATCTGTTGTATTTCCCACACATCCTGGCAGCTCACAAGGCATACCCGTTGTCTGGGGTGCTGGCAGAGCACATGGACCACCGTACTCTCCCAACTCAGGAACAATCGGCAGTATATCCGGAACTACGGTCTCCTTCCCACTCGTAGAATGGTGTTCATCTATCAGTGGAGTGTGTGAGTCGACTGATTTTGTCACACGACTAAGTTTTGTTGTTCCGTCATCCACATCATTCGGCGAGTGCACCAGCTCTTCCACCACTGTTTTGGACACATCTTTATGGAACGCAGCTTCCTGCGATTCATCCTCCGCCCCCTTACAGCCACTAGTACTAGTTGTAAGGCGTTACAGGGCTGCATTATCATAAAAAACCACATGCTTTCCTTTACGGCGATCTCTCAAGTTCTTTTCCTCCCGCTGCGCATTCAATTTAACACGGAGATCCTCTTGATCAGGGATAGGCGGTTGAGGACCATCCCTATTCACTGGCCGAGCTAGGACCTTTGACCTGTACTTCTCATAGCACTCATCTTCATCATGTCCTAAGTGCTTGCAAGCCCCACAGTACTTAGGAAGTCGCTTGTAAATCACAGGCTGTATGATCACTTCTGTCCTAATCTCTAGGCCAATTTTCATCTGTAGCAGCTCAAGCAAATTAACTCAACACAAACCCGCGCCACACTAGATCGCACCAAAGTTGTCGTAGAGACATCCATCCTGAGAGGCGTCCCCAACAGATGGGCAATGCTGAACAACGCCTCCCGATCAAAAAATTGGATCGACAGCTCCTGCAAATGAACCCACACCGGAACTATCGATGACTCTTGCCTCGGATTAAACGTTAGTGTACAATTAATGACACGCATGGGGAACCCTTCCACAAACAAAATTGACTTCATCCAAAGCTTAAGGTAATCCTCCTCTAGTACAAACTTAATGAAGACATGTGCAACATCAATGGCCCTGATAGAGAATTCCCACGGAATCCATGTGCAAGGATCCAGCGTCGAAGATTTTGCATGGATGGATTGCCATGCGAAAATTTTCCTACCAAGGCATAAAGAAATGGTAAGGATAATCAAGTAATTTTATTAGAAGAAAAGATCAGCACCTTCATCCCCTGATCCCGATAAAGAAAACATCAGCACCTTCGGGTGAAATGAAGATGTCTCAAAAGAACGCCTTCTTCCTTACAATAGCAATTTTCTCCCGAGCAACTGGTGCTCCCCTAGGGTTCCAGATAAAATTCCTGCAAAGTCGATGAATATTCTAATGACCGCTGCTGGAAGTGGGAAAATTTGAAGCCAAAAGCACACCAACTCCTGAATAACTGAGTGAATGAGTTCTAGTCAGCCTGTGAATGATAGGGATTTAGTCGTCCATTGGGATATGCATTTGGCAATCTGGTCCTGAAGCGGTGAATAGTTGGTTACTGAAAGCCGCTGCGCCACTAGGGCAATGCCAAGGTACTGGACAGGCATCTCTCCTCTCACAAACTCTGTCCGAGCGAGAATCCTGTCAAGCTCCTCGTTTTGGATGCCTACTGTAAATATGCATGATTTGGAAGTATTGATGGTGAGGCCGGAGGAATTCTTGAAGTCTTGGAGGCATTCCATCAAGATGTAAATAGATGGAAGGTCGCCTCAGGAGAAAAGCATAATATCAACGACAAAGAGGAGGTGTGTGATCTTCAACTTCTCACCTTTGGGATGGAAGTTAAAGTCAAAAATGGATATTTTCCTCTTGATCAGCCGTGGAAAATATTCCATAATAAGACGGAAGAGGGCTAGTGACATTGGGTCTCCTTGCCTTAGACCTTTCTTCAACGAAAAAAATCCATGGAGGGCCGTTCAAAGCCACTAAAATGGAAGAAGTTGAGACGCATTCCATAATCCATGATATAAAAAGTGGAGAAAGCCATACCCATGGAGCACTCGAGAGAGAAAAGTCCATGAGACTGAGTCGAATGCTTTGCGTAGGTCGACGTTAATAGTACACAAGTGAAACCCGCTTCCTCGAGTACTTCTGCACCATTTCTTAGGCCAAGAAGATGTTGTCTGTGATGTTACGACCCTCAACAAAGGCAGCTTGACAGCAGTCAATGAGGTGCTCCAAAGCAGGGGCGAGCCGGTCTGAGATTATTTTAGTGATGGCCGTGTAGATGACATTAAAGCACGAAATCGGCTGGTAATCCGCTACATAAGTGGAGTAATCTGATTTAGGCACAAGCGCGACAAGAGTGTGGTTGAGTTTGCCATAGCATCTGTCCACTCCTAAAGAAATCCATGACAGCCCTGCATACTTGATCACCCATAATATTCCATACTTTCTTGAAAAAGTATGATGAATATCCGTCTGAGCCAGGTGTCTTGTTGTCACTAATCTGAAAGATGACTTCTTTGACCTCTAGCGGTGTGGCTGCTTTACTAAGGTCCAAGGTATGCTCAGAAGAGAGTTTGGGGCCCTATTAAAACACACCACATCAACCGGGAGGGTGTGAACCTCGGAACAGAGTAATGTGTAGTATGCGACGAACTCTCGGGCAATATCCTTGGCACCAGTGATAATAGACCCGTCCTCTTTAGCGACTGCTAATATGGAGTTCCTAGCAACGTTCATCTTCACCATATCATAGAAGAATTTGCTGTTCTGGTCCACCTTTTTAAGGAAATGGATCTTTGCTTTCTGATACAAGAAGTGTCTTTCGCCCTGACAGAGATGTGGCTGTAGTGCTGGTTGTTAAATGCTTTGACGGAGGCATGCGGCTAGCCTGTTGTTGCAGTTAGTTTGCCGGTAGCAGGTGCAGCAAGCTGTTGGCCGGAGGGCTTGGTGGCCTAGTTAGCGGCATGTGCAGCAGTTGGCTTAGTTTCCTTTGACTTTGCCATGGCAGCTTGCTAAACCAAAGAGAAAACTGTAGCAGTTGCAGCAGCTGTGGCAAACTGTTGTAGCACCAAATGAGAAAACGGTAGGAAGCTTGCAGGTTGCTAGAGGGACTGCTGCAGCAAGTCAAATAAGTCATACTGTGCAGCAACAGTGGAAGCAGTAAAAGCAGACTATGCAGCAAAAAAAAAGGCAGGCTTTTGCTGACCCAGAAACGAAAAGTTCCCACCTACCACCGGAAGCCGAAATTACCCTGAAAAATAGAGGAAACATAGCACCAACAGCAAAATGAACGTTCAACAAGCTTCAGGCCACGAACTGGACTCGTTCATGCAGCAAAATGTCCACAAAACAGCAAGGAATTGGCTATAGCAAACTGAAAGGGGAAAGTCCGACAGAATTTATTACTCACCGATGGTAAAGGGGAACACACGGTGGGTATGAGGACCCCGACCTCTATTTACCCCGAAAAAAAGCATTGTACACTTTGTGCGAACAACGCTCGTCATCATTTTGGCGTCATCCCATGCGGTCGACGGAGTCGATGAGGAATACTACCAGGTTGATCCTGCCAATAGTCATATGCTTATCTCAAAGATTAAGCTACACATGTGCAAGTATGAACTAATTCAGACTGTGAAACTTCAAATGGCTCATTAAATAAGTTACAGTTCATTTGATGGTACTTACTAGTCGGATAACTGTAGTAATTGTAGAGCTAATACATGCAACAAACCCCAACTTCTACAAGGGATGCATTTATTAGATAAAAGGTCGGCAAAATTCTTGCTCTCTCTCAATATCTCTCTCAATTCGAAAATCCAGAATTTGAATTGATGTCCTCTCATTGATTCCTCCTAAATTGTATTGATTTATCCTAAAGATTTTATTTCAATTGGAATTTGGTTATTCACCATGTACGAGGATCCCTGCTAAGCATCCATGGCTGAATGGTTAAAGCGCCCAACTCATAATTGGCGAAATCGTAGGTTCAATTCCTATTGGATGCACGCCAATGGGACCCTCCAATAAGTCTATTGGAATTGGCTCTGTATCAATGGAATCTCATCATCCATACATAACGAATTGGTGTGCTCTGCCCGTTGTTGCGTTGATTCATGATAACTCGACAGATCGAACGACCCTCGTGCCGGCGACACATCATTCAAATTCCTGCCCTATCAACTTTCGATGGTAGGATAGTGGCCTACTATGGTTGTGACGGGTGACAGAGAATTAGGGTTCGATTTCGAAAATGGAGCCTGAGAAACGGCTACCACATCCAAGTAAGGCAGCAGGCGCGCAATTTACCAATCCTGACATGGGGAGGTAGTGACAATAAATAACAATACTGAGCTCTACGAGTCTTGTAATTGGAATGTGTACAATCTAAAACAAAGCATTGTGATGGTCCCTGTGGATGCTCACGCAATGTTATTTCTGCCCAGTGCTCTGAATGTCAAAGTGAAGAAATTCAACCAAGTGCGGGTAAATGGAGGGAGGAACTATGACTCTCTTAAGGTGGCCAAATGCCTCGTCATCTAATTAGAGACGAGCATGAATGTATTAACGAGATTCCCATTGTCCATGTCTACTATCCAGCGAAACCACAGCCAAGGGAATGGGCTTGGTGGAATCAGCGGGGAAAGAAGACCCTGTTGAGCTTGACTCTAGTCCGACTTTGTGAAATCACTTAAGAGTTGTAGGATAAGTGGGAGCCGAAAAGTGAAAGTGAAATACCACTACTTTTAACGTTATTTTACTTATTTTGTGAATCGGAGGCGGGGCATCGCCCCTCCTTTTGGACCCAAGGCACGCTCTGACGGGCTGATCTGGGCGGAATACATTGTCAGGTGGGGAGTTTAGTTGGGGTGGCACATCTGTTAAAAGATAACGTAGGTGTCCTAAGATGAGCTCTACGAAAATAGAAATCTCGTGTGGAATAGAAGGGTAAATGCTCATTTCTATTCTGATTTCCAGTATAAATACATACCGTGAAAGCGTGGCCTAACGATCATTTAGACCTTTAAAATTTGAAGCTAGACGTGTCAGAAAAATTACCACATGGATAACTGGCTTTTGGCAACCAAACATTCATAGTGACTTTGCTATTTCATCCTTCGATGTCGACTCTTTCTACCATTGTGAAGCATAATTCACCAAGTATTTGATTGTTCACACACCAATAGGGAACGTGAGCTGGGTTTAGACCATCGTGAGATAGATTAGTTTTACCCGACTGATGACGTCGTCGCAATAGCAATTAAACCTAGTACGAGAGGAACCATTGATTCGCACAATTGGTCCTCGCGCTTGGTTGAAAAACCAGTGACGCAAAGCCACCATGCGCCGGATTATGACTCAACGCTTCTAAGTTAATATTTGCGCTAAAAGCGACGCATACGCCCACCGTCCGCTTGTCGACCCGCCATAGGGGCCCCAGGGTCCCCAAGGGCACGTGTCGTTAGCCAAACCATCGCGGAAGACGAGCCGCGCGCTGGCCGCCTTGAAATACAATCCCATCAAGCGGCGGGTAGAATCATTTGCAAATGACTTAGATACGCGACAGGGTATTGTAAGCGGTAGAGTGTCACTGCTGCCACGATTAGCTAAAATTCAACCCTTTGTCATTTCGATTTGTTCCTCACGAGGCGCCTTCCCCAACGCGCACCGTGTGGCTAGTAGTCCGCTGACTACTTCTGCAAATCGCAACACATTCCTGCTCGGCATTAACGCATTGCGCTGACAGGAATTACAAAATGGGAGGAATAATCACACGACAGTAAATTGTACACGCAATTTAAGAAAGGAGCTTTTATTTATACTGAAAAATGCATATACAATAAACAACGACGCTAGAGTAAGGGGACCGCCATGAGGGGGACTCTAACACGTCACTAGATCAGGCTTCTTATACTCATTCCCCCATATAATAGGTTTAAAAAGATAAATTCTATTAAAAACAGTAGACATTAAGAAGATTGAAAAATGTACCTCAGGAGGCCTAACATCCCATGAGCAATCTAAACAAAACAAAGCAAAGTAACAAAGAGAAAATAAAGACCAACACTTAAAACTCTAAAATTGCGGAAGTCCAGCGTCTGTCAGCGAAGGTTGATTGGTCAGTCGTGTAGAGCGGTTAAGTGGCCCAAGTGTGCGTTAAAAGTGTAGAGTGCGCAGGCAGCCCGTGACACCCTCCCCCACCTGAGATGACGACGTCTTCGGCTCATGGGAAGCATGATAAGCTTCGACAAGTTGTAGAAACGCCTTGAGTTTCGTCACCCGCTCCCAAGTGTTCTCCTCGCTGTAGCATCCCCTCCATTTTACCAAGTACTCCATTTGGGGTAGACCATGTCGTCATCTGTTCGATCGCTGCCTCCGGAGACCCAAAATCAGTAACCACCCTGTTGCGAATTTCGACAAGTCGTTGAAGGCGTGGAGAATCCCCCTTCTTCGGTTGCCAGTCTCAGATTGATACACCTTTAAGGTAGGCACCATTCACCCATTGCACCCACGACGTGTCTGCCTTGCGGTGAATGTTCCATAATACACGGAAAAGGAAAGCTACGTTCCAAGACTGTATGTACCGAATATCGAGTCCACCTTCCTTGGGATGGCAAATTTTCTTCCAAGCGATCGGTGCCCTCCTAGAGTTCCATAGGAAATTCCTACAAAGTCGGTGGATTTTCTCGATGACCGCCACTGCAAGTGGAAAAACTTGAAACCAAAAGCACTCCACCCCCTGAATAACTTAACGGAAAAACCCATGAAGGGAGCCATTCAAAGCCACTGAAAAAGATGAATTGCAAACGCATTCCATAATCCAAGATATAAACAGTGGGGGAAAACCATACCCGTGAAGTAATCAGGCGAGAAATGTTTATGAGACCGAGTCAAACGCCTTGCGTAGGTCGACGTTGATAGTACATCAAGGTGAAATCCATTTCCTCAAGTACTACCGCACCATTTTTTTAGCTAAGAAAATATTATCCGTGATATTACGGCCTCCAACAAACGTAGCTTGGCATCGGTCAATCAAGTGCTCCAAAGCGGGCGCAAGCCGATCTAAGATGATTTTCGTGATTGCCTTGTAGATGACATTGCAGCACAAAATCGATCGGTAATCCGCAATAGAGGTGGAATGATCTACTTTCGGCACGAGGGCAATGATAGTGTGGTTGAGCTGCCGTAGCATCCGCCCACTCCTAAAGAAATCCAAGACGGCCCTACAAACTTGATCACCCACAATGTTCCATGCTTTCTTGAAAAAGCACGAGAAATATCCATTTGGGCCGGGAACCTTGTTGTCGCTAATATGGAATATGGCATCCTTGACCTCCAACGGTGTGACTGCCCGACAAAGCTCCACGGTATGCTCGGGGGAGAGTATGGGGCCCTATTCAAACACACCATCATTGACAGGGAGGGTGTGAGCCTCGGTGCCCAAGAATGATGTGTAGTAATCGACGAACTCTTGGGCAATATTCTCGGCAGCAGTGATAATAGTCCCGTCCGCCCAAGTGACTGTCCCAATGGAATTCCTTGCGACATTCCTCTTCAGCATGTCGTGGAAGAACTTGGTGTTGCGGTCCCCCTCTTTAAGAAAGTGGATTTTGGCTATCTGATAGAAGAAGTGTCGTGCGGCCTCGTCAAGAAAAACGGCCTTCCTTCTAAGATCTCCCAAAGAGTCTCGGAGCATCACATCTCACAGATTGGATTCAAGTTGACTCTGGGCATCTTGTAGTGCAAGCTCAGCCTCTTTGGCCCTGGTAGAGATGTGGCTGTAGTGCTGCTTGTTGAATATCTTGAGCACGCTTTTAAGTGCTTTCAGTCTCCTACAAAGGCTGAATTGCGGCGTTCCCTCCACGCTCAAGTTCCATCTTGCTTCAACAGTAGCTAAGAAATTATGATCTGCCCACATATTGAAAAAGCGAAATAATTTTGGCTTAGTGGGTGCATAATCAAAGATAGAAATAATACCCGCAGAGTGGTCGGAAAGGCATCCCGATGGGTTGAAATGGGCGTTGCAATGCAAATCGACCTGAAACCATTCATTGTTGTATAAGACCTTATCGACCTTGCACCATACAGGGTTGCTTTCGTTGTTGGAATACCATGTGTAGTAGCAGCCCGTAGTGGGAACATCGAGTAATCCAAGCGCTACACAGCAGTCCACAAAATCCTTAAACTCATACCAAGTCGAGGCCACTCCAAGCTACTTCTCCTCGGGAGATTTCACACAATTGAAATCGCCCATAATAAGTCATGGCATGCTCAGTGCTAGTCCCAAATCAGAAAGCTTCTCCCACATGCTCCTTCTATTGACAACAGATTAAAGACCATATATGTAAATGAGAATAGAAGGAGAGTTGAGAGGACTTATTCATGGCACGGCAGTGGATCACTTGGGGCGATATATCCACGGGATGTAGGTCAATGACTGCCGGGTCCCAAACCACAAGAATGCGTCCGCCGGCGATGGTGTCAAAGTTGTTGGTTTGGCACCATCCCAGAATTGAGCGGCTAAAAATCTTCGGCATAGATGATGCTGCAAGCTGTCTCCAAAATGTCCAAGAAACAAAGCCAGTTATTCTTAATGAGGTGGGCAACCACATTGTGTTTGAGAAGCTAAAGCCCCTCAAGTTCTAAAATCCAATCTTCATGGGGATAAGGGGGGACTCCCCTCCGGCCTGCTTCTTCGATTTGCTGCAGGTCGTTGCAATCTCATCAGTTTTTGTTCCCTGCATTGCGTGTTGCGTGGCCGTCGGGGAATCCGTTGATGAGCACTTTGAATGTGCCGGAGAAGCAACCTCCTTATCCTTAGGCTATGGAGCCTTCATGGTTAGTCGTCCCTATTCCACCTTGCCCGCCGGTGGAGAAGTCGATTGCTGCGCCTCCACTGCCAGCTTGGTTGCGGTAACTGTAGCTTTGCCCTTGTTCCTCCTCTGCACAACCATCCATTTAGCAGGCTTTTTCTTTGCTGCCTCTGCCGGCTTAACAAGTGCAGCAGCAGGGATGGCAGTGGCACAGACAGCTGCGAGGGGGAAGGGCCGGTAGACCTTGGCATGTCTTGCAAGTGCCCAAATCTGTTGCAGGCTGTGCAGAATTTGGGGGTGAATTCGTAAACCACCGGCTACTTTCGGGTTATGCCATTTGGCATAACAAACTCCACTTCGTTGATGAGTTTTTTTAAGGGTTAAAAGCAAAATACCCCCCTGTGTTATTGATAAAGAGCAAATTACCCCCTTGTGTTAAAAAAAAAACGCAAAATACCTCCCTGTCAATTAAATACTGTAGCACACTGCCTCCCTACATGAATTAAATATTGGTGAGAAGGGTAAAAGACGAAAATACCCCTCCTTATATTTGAAAATGCTGACTTTAGTCAAACCTAGGGTTTTCATATTTTTGTTTCTAGCAAGAGAGAAAGAAGCGTGAGAGGCGACTGAGAGGCGACTGAGAGGCGACTAAATCCACTCAAATCCACCACCACCGCCGGCGAAATCCATTCAAACGTCGTTGCCCGCGACTGCAACAACGATTTTCGCTATCTCGAGGTCAGTTTTCTCTATTTCAAGCTCCGATTTCCCTTTCCCTTCGCCAAACGCCGTCGCTCAAAAAATAATCCCGATATGGTCGGATTTTGAAAATCCTTTTTCTGAATACTTTGGTCGCAATTTCCAGCGTGGTATGGCCGAATTTTGGAGTAAGAATCCGGGCTCCTTTGCTTTTCATTTTATTGTAATTGTTGTAATTATTGTTGTATTCCAGCGTGTATATTGCTGTAATTATGCAATATTTTGCTGCTAAACTGTGTGAAATTCGCAGCAGAATGTAGAGAGAAAGTCATTTGGAAAGAATTGAGAGAAAGAAGAGTGTAATTGCAGCAGAAGTGTCTAGCTTTCTGTTCTAGCATTCTTGCCTTTCTAGGGACTTGAGGATTCATCTCAAAGGTACATTTCAACAAACACCTGGTGTCCATTATTTTTTCTTGGGCTTGAACAACTTGTCTTTATTTCTCAATCCCATTACAGAGCATTTTGTGTCGGTGTTTTCTATTTATGAGGCTGCTCTTTTTTTTGTTTGTTCATTTTATTTAGTTTATTTGTGTTTTATTTGTTGTTAAATTCCCTGGCTAATTGTGTTGGCGTACTTTCAGTATTTTAGTTGTTAAATTGTGGGAATTGCTCTGTTAGTATTATGTTGTTTTAAAGATTGTGTCTTTCCCGAAGTACTAGAAAATGGAATGTGAAATTTGTTTGGGTCAAGGATAAAGAAATATTGGGTGTCAATTTTTCTGATTGTGAACTGCAAGGTTTATGTTTTGAGTTATTTGGTCAATCAAGATCTTGCACTGTTCCTGAAGCATTTGTTGTTTCTAATGTTCTTGTGGTGTTTATTAGTGACTTTACCTCGGCAAAAGATGAACTCAGAATTTTCTGCGTAATTTTTTGTTGTGATTTAAGTTGTTTTTCTTTCAATAACAGAAGTGTCTAGGTTTCTATTCTTGATTTATCATAAATATTTTATACAATAACGGCTGGTCCCTTCTACTTTATCTCGCAGTTCACAGTCTAGAGCGGATCTGCTGACACTTGGTTTGGCTGTGACCAATATTTTGAATGGTCTTGTGTGGGAAAAACTGACAAAGCATCTGATTTAGAAGCAGTTAAGGTAGGCATTTCTATCTATACTGTTTTTTTTTTATTCCATTTTGTGGTCCCAAATGTGTTGGGTCTATTTTTTTAGTCAATATATACTTTGATTAAATAATGTTATGCTTTTATTGTTATGTACATGAAAAGCACCCTGTGTCAGGGTTTTGCTTCTTGCTGAAGCATTATTGAATGTTTTTTTATTGTTGGGAAGTTACTGTGCTTTTATTGTTATGGTTTTGCTTCTTGCTGAAGCATATTTTTTTTGTGGTTTGTTTCATTTATGTGCAGATGTTTCAAACACATGACATAAATTTTTGGTGGGGTGGAAAATTTGTAAAACATCCTAAACTTAGTTATGTAGGAGGGCACAAGAAAGTATTTGAGAAATTAGATTTGGATTATTTGGGTTTATATGAATTAGGAGCAATGTATGAACAGTGCGGGGGGAAAAAGTCAGTGCTTAAATTTTATTATAAAGATCCCACTCTACCATTAGAATGGGGCATAAGACAAATTAAAGAAGAATGCCCTGATATTTGTTTGGTTGACCTACAAAATTATCATAAAAACTTGGATGTTCCAGTAAATATTTATGTAGAGGAAGAGGATGTTGAACCTATTCTAGTCGTAGATAGCCAAGGTAATCCAGTTGAAAAGGAGCAGGAAGAAGAAATTAGATGCTTGTTAGATGAAATAGATTTTGATGAATTGGATGGGGATGGGAATGAGAGTGAGGGTGATGGGAGAAAGGACTGTGAGGGGCAGGGGGTGGGGGGGGGATGAGTGTGAGGGTGATGGGAGGAAGGACTGTGAGGGGCAGGGTGTAGAGGGTCAGGGATTGGATGGGGTTGAGATTGAGAGTGTCGACTGTGAGGGGCAGGGGGGTGTGGCATTGGGGGATGATGTACCAATAACTGAAAATGTTGAAATTCCAATTCAAAACAATTCTGAAAAAATGACTGAAAAGGGAAAAAGAAAAATGTATGAAAGATTTTTGAATGAGTCCTCATCGGAATTTGACGATTCATCTGATGAGGATTATGTGCAAGGTAGTGAGGGGAGTGATAGTGAGGCCCCTAGTGTGGTTTTAGAAGATATTGAATGTGAATCTGATGATGATATTTTTCTGTCAAAAAATCCGACAAAAAAAGACTTGATGAAAAAATTGAAAAGAGTGATGCATGACAAAAATAGAAAAAAATTGCCTGAAAGAGTTGAAACTGAAGTTGGAGAAAATGAATGGGCTAGTGATGATGGAAATGAGGATGATTTGGTTAGCTTAGAAGGTAGTGATGATAATGAAAATGAAAAGCACCCTGTTTTTAAAGAATCTGATTCAATGAAAAATGTAAATCTGGTAGTCGGGATGAAATTCCAAAATGCTGCACAGTTTAGGGTGGCCTTGAGGGACTGGTGCATACGGAATGGGGTAGATATTGAATTTTTAAAAAATGAAGCTGCAAGAGTGACTGCAAAATGTAAAGTGGAGGGTTGTGAATGGAGGATCCATGCCTCACCAATACAAGGTGGACCTACATTTCAAATTAAAATAATGAAGGACAAGCATATATGTACAAGAACATATGAAAATAGGCTTGCCAATGCATCTTATCTTGCAAAAAGAATTGAAAATGCAATAAGAGATAATCCCACAATTCCTATTCAGCAATTGAAAAATAGAATTCGATCAAAATGCAATGTGGATGTGAGTAGATTTAAGGTGATGAGAGCCAAAAAAGAAGCTTTACAGAGAATCAGGGGGGATGATGCAAAGCAATACGAATTGTTGTGGGATTACTGTGAAACTGTCAGAAATTGTAATCCAGGGTCTAAGCTCATACTTAAAAAACTGGAAAATTCTGATCCCCCAGTTTTTGATAGAATGTATTTCAGTCTGCATGCTTTAAAGAAGGGGTTTATGGACGGGTGTAGGCCAATCATAGGTCTTGATGGTTGTTTCTTAAAAACTGTTTATGGGGGTCAATTGCTTGTGGCTGTGGGAAGGGATGAAAATGATAAAATGTTCCCAATTGTGATGGCTGTAACACAAGTAGAAAATAGGGACACTTGGGGTTGGTTTGTGAGTGAACTTTTGGATGAAATAGGGGGTTTGGGCACCACAAAATACTCTTTTATTTCTGATAGACAAAAAGGTCTTGTTGAGGCCTTAAAAGATTTGGTGCCAGATGCTGAACATAGATTTTGTTTGAGACACATGTATGAAAATTTCAAAGTGAAATTCAAATCTGTTGAACTGAAAGAATACTTTTGGAGGGCAGCCTCAACTGCAAACAGAAGGGAATTTGAGGGTTTTATGAAAAAAATTGAAGAACTTGATCCAAAAATAAAAGTTGATGTGGAAACAGCTTCTGAATGGCTAAGAAAGATAAATCCACAATATTGGGCAAGATCACATTTTCCAGTTCATAGCAAATGTGATATTTTGGTGAATAACTTGTGCGAAAGCTTCAATAATTACATACTTGAGGCAAGGGACAAACCAATTATAAGTATGTTTGAGTGGATTAGAACAAAATTGATGTCTAGGTTGCAATTGAAAAGAGAGGGAATGGAGAAGTATGGAGGATCAATTTGCCCTAATATCCTAAAGAAGATAAACAAGCAACAACATACTGCAAGAAATTGTTTCATTAGGTGGTGTGGTGGGGGAGAGTATGAAATTGACCACTTCTTGAACAAGTATGTGGTTGACTTAGAGAAGAAAACATGCAGTTGTGGCATGTTTCAATTGACAGGATACCCATGTTGTCATGCTTGTTCAGCAATTGTTTCAAAAAGGGCTAGAATGGATGATTATGTGGATGATTTTTATAAGAAGCCAGTTTACCTCAAAGTGTTACATGCTGTCCTTGGAGCACAAGATTACATAAAAACTAGTTTTCAGCCCTTTAAACCTCCTAAGATTAAAAAGAAAAGGGGCAGACCTAAGAAACTGAGGAGAAAGGGCCCTAATGAGCTGCAGTCAAACACATCAACGCGAAAAGGATTGACGCATACCTGCAGTAAATGCCTTCAAATAGGCCACAACAAGGGCAGCTGCAAGAATGAAATACATCCAAAGTCGAAGTTTTTCAAGGTTTGTGTAAGTTTTTTAATATGTCATATAATAATTTTAATTTGTTATGTAACAAAATTAATTTTTTTGTAGGTAAATGTTGCTGTTCCAGAAGAAATTCCACATGGATCTCAAGCCCCTCCCCCTTTAAGTCAGGAGCAACCAAGTAAAAAGGTAACATCAAGCATGCTCTATGAATTATGCTCTTTCTGTTTTATCCCTTCATTTTTTTTAAACTCATTTTTTTATCACAATTTGCAGGCTACATCAAAAGGAAAAAGAAAAGGCAGCAATGTAGTACAACCACCTGCACCTGCACCAGACTTTGCAACCCAGGTATGTTCTTCTTTATTAAAATACTTTTAAATCAACTTAGCTGCAGCTGCAAGAATGAAATACATCGAAAGTCGAAGTTTTTCAAGGTTTGCGTCAATTTTTTAATATGTCATATAATCTGTTATGTAACAAAATTAATTATTTTTCAGACAAATGTTGTTGTTCCAGTAGAAATTCCACATGGATCTCAAGCCCCTCCCCCTTTAAGCCAGGAGCAACCAAGTAAAAAGGTAACATCAAGCATGTTCAATGAATTATGCTCTTTCTGTTTTATCCCTTCATCGTTTTTCTTAAACTCATTTTTTATCACAATTTGCAGGCTACATCAAAAGAAAAGAGAAAAAACAGCAATGTAGTACAACCACCTGCACCTGCACCTGACTTTGCAACCCAGGTATGTTCTTCTTTATTAAAATACTTTTTAACCAACCCAACTGTAGCAAATATTTTCTAAATTCAAATTTAATATAGCAGCAGGTAGGCTATCAAGGCCCTAGAAATGCATCCTTGTTGGGGAATGATACTCCAGCAGCTTCTTCAATACTTGCAACTAGAAGATATAACAAGAGGCCAACTATTTCACAAGTTTTGGACAAGATGAAAGAGAGACAAAAGAGAAGACAACAACAGTAGTTTAGACGGCATCTTCATCTTGTAAATGGCCTTTTTTTTTGGGTAAATGGCTTTTTTTTGGCTTTTGTAAATGTGAAAAAAACTGTCTATAATATGGCACTCAGTTCTTTTTGTAATGTGGCAGTAACAAAAATATCAAGTTTCAATCCTTTCTAATGGAATTCAATTTTATGTTTATCAATTTTGTTTAGTGTTGATGTTTATTTTTTCTGTACATTTTCAACTTCTATTTCTGAAATTTAAGCATGAGGAATCCGGTCACAAAATGTCAAAAAAGTTAAAATACAGAATGAGGTAGATGACCTTGAGATTTCCTCTGTTTTAGAGAAAAAAAACGTGAGAAACAAGTGGAAGAAGGAGAAATTGCAATAACATATGAGCAAGTTGCTGCACTTTTATTTGAAAAAAATACAGGGGAGTAATTTGCTCGTTACACTAACACAGGGGGGTATTTTGCACTTAATCTCTTTCATTTGATGAAAGAGGAGCAAAATTGTCAAAAAACAACATAAATATGGCCCCCAGTTGCAATATTGGCGCGTGCGCCACACCTTCCACTCGCAAGGGTCCAATTGCTCCAATAAAATTTTCACAGGGAGGTAATTTGGTATTTTTTATATCACAGGGGGGTATCATGCACATTGCCCATATCACAGGGGGGTGCGCTGCATTTTTCCCATTTTTTTTATGCATCGACCTCAACCAAAATACGAGCATACGAGACCCGTTCCATCTTCATAGTCAAAGAGTCCATGGCAATGGGAGTGCCAGGTCTCGAGCCAATTTTGCCAAGGGTGTTCGGATGCCAACATTCGACGGGCAGCGATGGAAGTGGGGCGCATACCGGCGTGAGACTGATGTCGTCCTCCTTGAACTCGAAGCATGCCGGCATATGCTTCAAGAGGAGTAGCCGTCCGTAAACAAAGTATGGACCACCGGTCAGAATACGTTGGTTGTCCTCCTCCCGTGTGAAACGGAAAATCAACTAGCCACTCTCGTGTTGCTGGAAGCTGGCTCCCCATGAATAGGACAGTGCACGGATTGCCTTGAGTCTGGGAAATTTGCCGGCAACGTAGCCGACCAGGCAGAACCCCAATTTGGTTCGAATGTCTAGTAGGTCGTCGGAACCCAAAGTCAGGGGACCATCATCTACTGCGAATTTGTTGAGCTTGTTTTCAGCAGTAAGTTTACGGTTAGCGCTGAAAAGACCCGCGAAAGAGACCGATTTCTTCTCGGCATTTTCGGTCACCGGCAGTTTTTCCTCCGGCCGGTTGTCGGTTGCGTTTGCTGCAACATTATTTGTGATATGGGAGGGAGTGGCCTCCATGTCAGAAATGAATTCATTAAAAGCCAAGGAACTGACCTTGCCGGCAGCGGTGGTGGTGCCCTGCTTGGTGGCCGATTTGGTGGTAGCAGTTTAGGTGGGGTCATCGGCCGTCGGTGACTGGCCGGCTGTCTTTGGCTGACCGGCAGTGGAAGTATCAGCATGTTGCTTTACTTTCTTTGACTTAGCCATTGCAGTATTTCCAGCCAAAATCAGAATGAGCAGTAGTGGCAGTCTGCTGCAGGCCCGAAAACGAAAATCTGTGCAGCAGCAGGCAGCAGGGAAACTGCAGTCTGCACAGCCTGTTTGCAGAGTTTGCAGCGCCCAAAAACAGAAATCCCTTACGTACCTCCGGACAGCTGTTCTTGGCCGGAAAAAATGGAGGAAACGGCCAGCAACATCAGGTAGTTGTTTATGCAGCAAAATGACGATGAAACAGAGAGTTTTTTGCGGCAAAACACTCTCCAAACAACAAGGAAGGTGATGCATCTGCTTGGAGAGGAAAATGACGGTTGGTCTAGCTTCAAACAAATGGGAGAGGCTTACCAGGTGGCAAGACGACCTCAAAACCCCAAAAACGTTCGGTAGAAACGACAAGCATCACAAGGAAGGGATTTTGATCGGAGCAAACCTTGCAGAAACTTGAAGGAAAGTCGTAAAAGAGCGATTCCAAGGTGAGGCACTCTAAAGAGAAAACTTTCTAGAGAGAACGTTCTTGAGAGCTCTTTCTTTTTTTTGGGTGAAATGTAAGTTTCATTAATCTAAGAATAATATTTACAGTGTACTCCGGGCATACCCGTAGAGATACAAAAGCCCACGCTAAAGATAAAGAACAATCAAACCGTGTGGGAAAAGTGTCCAAAGGACCCTATACAATGTAACCTTGACTAAATTAATAAGCCTCTCGGGACAGGGCATTGAGCCCTCGAAGATGACTTCGTTGCGATACTTACAAAGTGTGTACACAATGCATGCCAAAGCGAAGTGTCGCGTTTTGTTCTGCACGGAGGAACCTGTTTTCTCCTTCTTGATGTCTGGCCAAAAGGGTATCGTGGCATTCCGAAACAAGTGATTTCCATAGGGTAGACCTTGGCATGTCTCTTGCAAGTGCCCAAATCTGTTGCAGGCTATGTAGAATTTGGGGGTGAATTCGTAAACCACCGGCTCCTTTCGGGTTATGCCATTTGGCATAACAAACTCCACTTCGTCGATGAGTTTCTTTGATGCATCGACCTCAACCAGAATTCGGGCATACGAGACCCGTTTCATCTTCATAGTCAAAGAGTCCATGGCAATGGGAGTGCCAGGTCTCGAGCCAATTTTGCCAAGGGTATTCGGATGCCAACATTCGACGGGCAGCAATGGAAGTGTGGCCCATACCCTTGTGAGACTGATGTCGTCCTCCTTGAACTCGAAGCATGCCAGCATATGCTTCAAAGAAACGGCCGTCCGCAGACGAAGTATGGACCATCGACCAGAATATGTTGGTTGTCCTCCTCCCGTGCGAAACGAAAAATCAACCAACCACTCTCGTGTTGCTGGAAGCTGGATCCCCATGAATGGGACAGTGCACAAATTGCCTTGAGTCCGAGAAATTCGCCAACGAGGCAGAACCCCAATTTGGTTCAGACGTCTAGTAGGTCGTCGGAACCCAAAGTGAGAAAACCATCATCTACTGCGAATTTGTTGAGCTTGTTTTCAGCAGTGAGTCTACGGTTGGCGCTGAAAAGACCTGCGAAAGAGACCGATTTCTTCTCGGCATTTTCGATCACCGGTAGTTTTTCCTCTGGTCAGTTGTCGATTGCGTTTGCTGCAACATTCTTTGTGATATGGGAGGGAGTGGCCTCCATATCAGAAATTAATTCAGTAAAATCCAAGGAACTGACCTTGCCGGCAGTGGTGGTGGCGCTCGATTGCTGGTCGGCTGGTTTGGTGGGCGGATGATAGACTGTTGCAGCAACAGTATTAGCAGTTTTGGCTGTAGCCGATGACCGGCCGGAGGACTGGCCAGAAGCAACATTTGCAGCAGTTTCATTGGCTTCTTGTTTTTTGCTATAGCTGGTTTTTGAGACAGATGGGGGTGTGCAGCAGTGGCAAAAGTTGCTGCAGAAAAATGCAGCACCAAAACAGGAAAGTGCTGCAAAAAACAACAGGTAGGCAGGGAAAGTGCAGGCTTTGCAGTGCAGCAGGCAGTTTTAGTTGCTACCTACCTACCTCCGGGCAGCTTGGTTTGGTTGGCAAAAATGGTGAAAAAATGCACAGCAATAGCAGCAAAATGATGGCAAAACAAACAGCAACACGGTGGCAAGCTTCAGCCCGTGCAAATGGCTGCAAATTGCAACAAAATTTAAGCCCGTGTGCAGATGAGTTTGGCCTGAGAAAATGGTGGATAAATGCCCAGTTGCAGCAGCAAAACAGTGGCAAAAACGCACAGCAACAGTAGCAAAACGATGGCAAGCTGCAGCCTGTGCAAATGGCTGCAAATTGCAGCAAAATTTCGGCCAAAAAAGCAGCAAAAACAGCAAAAAGCAGCAGAAACTATTTTACAACTTCGGTGGGGGCTTTTCAGCCGGCAAGACAACTTCAAAACCCAAAACCGTTCGGTAGAAACGATGAGCAACCGAAGGGCAAACGTTTAATCGGTCCGGAATTTGCAGAAACTTGTAGAAGAGACATGGAAGATTAAAACAAAGATGAGGCACTCTAGAGAGAAAACTTTCTAGAGAGAGAATCCTCTTGACCTCACTACTGAGAGGTCTTTCTTTTTTTTGGGTGAAATGTAAGTTTAATTCATCCAAGAATATTTATAGTGTACTCCGGGCAATACTCGGAGAGATACAAAAGCCCACGCTAAAGATTAAGAAACAATCAAACCGTGTGGGAAAAGTGTCCAAAGTACCCTATACAATGTAACCTTGACTAAAATAATAAGCCTCTCGGGACAGGGCGTTGAGCCTTCGAAGATGACTTCGTTACGATGCCTTCAAAGTGTGTACACCGTGCATGCCAAAGCGAGGTGTCGCGCTTTATTTTGCACGGAGGAACCTGTTTTCTCCTTCTTGCATTTGACCGCACTTTGAAGGGTTGACATAGTCCGATTAATGCCAAACCAGTGTCGGATGCATGACCAAACGAAGTTGCTGAACGGGCACTCAAAAAAAAGGTGCTTGGTCGATTCCTTGGTGTTGATGCATAGTGAGCACAAATCCTCCTCTTGGAGGAACCCAAGTCTGTCCCTCGTAGCTAGTCTACCACGCAAGCCAAGCCACAAGATAAATGAGTATTTCGGCGGGATAAAAGCCTTCCAAATAGTCGCTTTCCAGGTTGCCTCGCAAGTTTCGGCCTGAAGTACTTATAAGCTTTTGACGTTTGGAGACCCTTTAGGTAGACCATCTCGTCATTGTTCAATAGCTGCCTCCGACGATTCAAATTCAGTGACCACCCTGTTGCGAATTTCGGCAAGCCGTTGAAGGAGTGGAGAATCCCCCTTCTTCTGTTGTCAGTCCCAGATTGATGCATCTCTAAGGTAGACACCATTGACCCACGGCACCCACAATGTATCTGCCTTGCGGTGGATGTTCCATAATACACGAGCAAGTAGAGCCACGTTCCAAGACTGTATGTGCCGAATACCGAGTCCACCTTCCTTGAGATGGCAGATTTCCTCCCAAGCGATCGGTGCCCTCCTAAAGTTCCATAGAAAATTCCTGCAAAGTCGGTGGATTTTCTCGATGACCGCCGCTGGACGTGGAAAAACTTGGAGCCAATAGCACTCCACCCCCTGAATAACTGAACGGATAAGTTTCAGTCGGCCTGCATAAGATAAGGATTTGCCCGCCACTTCGAAATGCAGTTGGCAATTTGATCCACAAGCGGTGAGTACTTGGTGACCGAAAGCCGCTGTGCTTCTAGTGGAATGCCAAGGTATCTGACCGGCATCTCACCTCTCACAAATTTCGTTCGAGCGAGAATGCCGTCAAGCTCCTTATTTTGAATGCCCGCTGTGAAAATGATTGACTTAGAGGTATTGACGATGAGGTCAAATGCGTCCCTGAACACTTGGAGACATTCCATCAAGATATAGATAGATGGAAGGTCGCCACAGGAGAAAAGCATGAGGTCGTCGGCAAGAGTTCAGGGACGCATCCGCATCTTCCATCTATCCACATCTCCCGTGGCGACCTTCCATCTATCCACATCTTAATGGAATATCTCCAAGAGTTCAGGGACGCATCCGGCCTCACCGTCAATACCTCTAAGTCAAGCATTTTCACAACGGGCATTCAAAATAAGGAGCTTGATGGGATTCTCACTCGGACGGAATTTGCGAGAGGTGAGATGCCGGTCAGATACCTAGGCATTCCACTAGAGGCACCGCGACTTTCGGTCACCAAGTACTCACCGTTTGTGGATCAAATTGCCAACTGCATTTCAAAGTGGACGGGCAAATCCTTATCTTATGCAGGCCGACTGGAACTTATCCGTTCAGTTATTCAGGGGGTGGAGTGCTATTGGCTCCAAGTTTTCCCACTTCCAGCGGCGGTCAACGAGAAAATCCACCGACTTTACAGGAATTTTCTATAGAACTCTAGGAGGGCACCGATCGCTTGGGAAGAAAATCTGTCATCCCAAGGAAGGTGGACTCGGTATTCGGCACATACAGTCTTAGAACGTGGCTCTACTTGCTCGTGTATTATGGAACATCCACCGCAAAGCAGACACGTGGGTGTCCTAGGTCAACGGTGTCTACCTTAGAGATGCATCAATCTGGGACTGACAACCGAAGAAGGGGGATTCTCCACTCCATCAATGGCTTGCCGAAATCCGCAACAGAGTGGTCACTGAATTTGGATCTTCGGAGGCAGCTATTGAACAATGACGAGATAGCCTACCCCAAAGGGTCTCCAAACGTCAAAAGCTTATGAGTACTTCAGAACGAAACTTGCGAGGCAGCCTTGGAAAGCGGCTATTTGGAAGGCTTTTATCCCGCCGAAGTACTCATTTATTTTGTGGCTTGGCTTGCGCGGTAGACTAGCTATGAGGGACAGACTTGGGTTCCTCCAAGAGGAGGATTTGTGCTCACTATGCATCAACACCAAGGAATCGGCCAAGCACCTTATCTTTGAGTGCCCGTGCAGCAACTTCGTTTGGTCACGCATCCAACACTGGCTTGGCATTAATCGGAGTATGTCAACCCTTCAAAGTGCGGTCAAGTGGCTCAAGAAGGAGAAAACAGGTTCCTCCGTGCATAACAAAGCGCGACACCTCGCTTTGGCATGCACGGTGTACACACTTTGGAGACATCGCAATGAAGTCATCTTCAAGGGCTCAACGCCCTGTCCCGAGAGGCTTATTGTTTTAGTCAAGGTTACATTGTATAGGGTACTTTGGACACTTTTCCCACACGGTTTGATTGTTTCTTAATCTTTAGCGTGGGTTTTTGTATCTCTCCGGGTATTGCCCGGAGTACACTGTAAATATTTTTGGATGAATTAAACTTACATTTCACCCAAAAAAAAGAAACACCTCTCAGTAGTGAGGTCAAGAGGATTCTCTCTCTAGAAAGTTTTCTCTCTAAAGTGCCTCATCTTTGTTTTAATCTTCCATGTCTTTTCTTCAAGTTTCTGCAAATTCCGGACCGAATAAACGTTTTTCCTTCGATTGCTCATCGTTTCTACCGAACGGTTTTGGGTTTTGAAGTCGTCTTGCCAGCTGAAAAGCCCCCACCGAAGTTGTAAAATAGTTTCTGCTGCTTTCTGCTGTTTTTGCTGCTTGTTTGGGCGAAATTCTGCTGCAATTTGCAGCCAGTTGCACAGGCTGCAGCTTGCCATCGTTTTGCTGCTGTTGCTGTGCGTTTTTGCCACTGTTTTCCTGCTGCAGCTGGGCATTTCTCCACTATTTTCTCAGGCCAAACTCAGCTGCACACGGGCTTAAATTCTGTTGCAATTTGCAGCCATTTGCACGGGCTGAAGCTTGCCACCATGTTGCTGCTGTTGCTGTTCGTTTTGCCATCATTTTGCTGCTATTGCGGTGCATTTTTCCACCATTTTTGCCGACCAAACCAAGCTGCCCGGACGTAGGTGGGACTTTTCCATTTCTGGCAGCAACTAAAACTGCCTGTTGCACTACAAAGCCTGCACTTTCCCTGCCTGCCTGCTGTTTTCTGCAATTTCTGCAGCACTTTCCTGTTTTGGTGCTGCATTTTTCTGCAGCAACTTCTGCCACTGCTGCACACCCCCATCTGTCTCAAAAACCAGCTATGGCAAAAAACAAGAAGCCAATGAAACTGCTGCAAATGCTGCTTCCGACCAGCCCTCCGACCGGTCATCGGCTACAGCCAAAACTGCTAATACTATTGCTGCAACAGTCCATCATCCGCCCACCAAACAGGCCGGCCAGCAACCGAGCGCCACCACCATTGCCGGCAAGGTCAGTTCCTTGGCTTTTACTGAATTCATTTCTGACATGGAGGCTACTCCCTCCCATATCACAAAGAATGTTGCAGCAAACGCAACCGACAACCGACCGAAGGAAAAACTGCCGATGATCGAAAATGCCAAGAAGAAATCGATCTCTTTCGCGGGTCTTTTTAGCGCCAACCGTAAACTCACTGCTAAAAACAAGCTCAACAAATTCGCAGTAGATGATGGTTCTCTCACTTTGGGTTCCGACGACCTACTAGACGTCTGAACCAAATTGGGGTTCTGCCTCATCGGCAAATTTTCCGAACTCAAGGCAATCTGTGCATTGTCCCATTCATGGGGAGCCAGCTTCCAGCAACATGAGAGTGGCTGGTTGATTTTTCGTTTCGCACGGGAGGAGGACAGCTAACATATTCTGGCGGGTGGTCCATACTTCGTCTGCGAACGGTCGTTCCTTTGAAGCATATGCCGGCATGCTTCGAGTTCAAGGAGGACGACATCAGTCTCACGCCGGTATGGGCCACACTTCCATTGCTGCCCTTCGAATGTTGGCATCCGAATACCCTTGGCAAAATTGGCTCGAGACCTGGCACTCCCATTGTCATGGACTCTTTGACTATGAAGATGGAACGGGTCTTGTATGCCCGTATTCTGGTTGAAGTCGATGCATCAAAGAAACTCATCGACGAAGTGGAGTTTGTTATGCCAAAGAAACTCATCAAAGAAACTCCCGTTTCACTGACGCCTTCTGGACCAAGCTATTCAAAATCCTAGGGTCCAAACTTTGTATGAGCTCGAACTATCATCCACAGTCCGATGGTCAGACAGAATGCTTTAATTCTATGTTGGAGGACTACCTTTGGCACTTTGTGCGAGGTACGCAGAAGGATTGGGTGAAGCTCTTGAATATCGCTCAGTTGTGCTTCAATGCTCAAAAAAGCTCTTCCACCAATAAGAGCGCTTTTGAAATCATCACTGGGCAACAGCCGCTCCTCCCTCACACTCTTCACACCCCACAAAGTGTGAAATCCCCTCTTGCTCGAAGTTTCTCTCAAGAATGGAAGCTAGATATTAATATCGCCAGATGATACTAGTACCCAAAAAGGGTCTTCTTTTGCTAAAGAAAAAGGGTCCTTCTGAAATCACTTGTTTGAGTTGGAGGTCAAATGAGAAGAGGTATATCCCAATTGCAAGCTGTTTTGAATACCTCATGTGGCAATTCCAGCAACAAGTTGGCTATGAGTTTTACAAATACATCTATAAGGTCCTATATGTTATGTCTTCTTCAAGATAGGAACAAGCTCGAGATTCAGAAAATTATGGCTGAATTTTACAAACAGGATACATCATCCAGCTTCTCCTTTCAAAAAGAGTGAAGTATGGCCTCCACCAGTCAAAAATACTATAATCATACAAATAATAGTTTACCAAACTATCACCACCGCAAAGGTGAAACTTCCGCAAAGGAAGATACAGATGTACATCTTATGCATTATGGTGATTCCTTCATATTAGCAGTCAGAAACACACAGAATATTAAAAATGAGAAACTCCTCACCGCATGAGATGAACGTAGAGCAATACCTTTTATTATGTCCACTTTCTTCGTTAGCTAATTGTAGCTGAGACTGCAAAAGACCCTGAAGGTAATAGAATAGTTAATTAAAAACATTTCGACTTGAAGCTTAGAATATCTAAACAGGCACACTTTAGGAGACAAAGACAGAGATTTTAGAACAGCTTGGTTGCACTTATTTTCGAGATATTCAATTTTTCTACAAGTGTGATTACCAAGGGCAGACAAAGAAAGTGCGAAGTAAACCCAGCCTTGAATGCAATTAGCGTGTGAAAGCCATGTGACACCATGAAAAAAGTATTCAGAGAGTACGTGGAAGGCAAATTTATTGCTGGTAAGTCCCGAATCTCCAAAACGGGTTGGTACAAGGAAGCAACATGCAGAAGGATTATCAGAGAGATAAGGTTAATATGATTAATTGAAGTTACAAAGTTGATTTCATCTGCCAAAAGTACATCAGTTTTATGTGCTTTCATGCAATGAAATCAGGATGTCATCATTGCACTGATAAACTAAACACTAACACTCTTATTTAATTTGCTTTTATAGTAAGCTCATCTTTCTTCACAGTCCACTATTGCCATTTCCCAGGATGTATTTGATGAATAATCTTAATGTTAAATACATTAAATATAAGTTGATCCATTGTAATTGATGATGCAACTAAATTCCCAAAGAGTCATCCCACATTAGATAGTAGCATTCTTCTACTCGACAGAGGGCTAAGTACATGAACCCAGTCTTTTTCGGAACCACGTTAGAAAATTCTAACTAACTTAGCTGCCAGTTATATGACCAGTGTGGCTAACATCACAAACAAGTTCAAAACTGAAATTTCTTAACAAATGGTAAAAAAGACATCTGACGGATTCACAATTTGTTAGCTGGAAAATCACCATAAGGCTTAATCCATCCAAAACCCAACTTGCTCAATAGTTCTAATGTTATAGGGAAGATTAATGTGGATTAACATAATCAAGGTTCAAAGATTTCAGTATGTATACTAAGTCAATGGTCTTTTTGATAGAAAAATATTAGTATTTTTCTTAATTAAGGGTGCCACAAACTGCAAAATAACAAGTTTTAAGCTTCTTATTTTTTATTTTTTATTTTTTTGTCCTTTTTCCTAGAGGAGAAGCATATGAATCTTGTCAGTATACAACTAAGAGACACCCACCGAACTCCAATTAAAAACCTGACTTGTGCATGGCTAAAGGCAAACTCTACACATCCTCACAGGATCAGACACATGAGATACTTTCAAAGCACATCCAAATATATACGCAGTGGACAACCTCCTATATGTTTCAACAATGTTAGCAGGCTAATAGCATTAACTAATTCCGCCATGGAGAAATCTTCAAGATACAAAGTTGTTTCGCCTTCTCTCTTTCGAGACGAGGAAGACGAGTTTGAGCTTGTTCGACTTCATCCATTAAAAGATTAACTTCTGATTGTTTCAAAGCTCTCTCCTCCTCTAAGATTACAGAAACAATAGAGTTAACAAACTACAACAAGAGGATGGCCCAATTAACTAATCTTTTAAAAAAGTTTAATGCAAAGTAGCCTGAATTGCTTAACTTGTGCCCTGGATGTAATAATAATGAAAAAAGCAAAAAACAAACAAAGCACTTTAACCTGATTGGGCACGAAGCTCAAACAACTGGCTTTGTGCAAATTCATGCAGTTTCCGCCTAGTGGAAACACTTTCTTGAGCTTACCGTAACTGATCTTGCAACATCCGTTCTCTGCCTCATTGCAAGGACAAAAAATGTTATTTCCAAACTAGGATAAAGAAATCATGTCCGCCTAGTAACATGGTATCTTTTCTTCCACCTTTTCTGGGGGAAATAATGTGCATACTCTTCTTAACACTGAGAAACCACCATAAAAGTAAAATGCCCTTGCAAGTTACAGTTAACATGGTACCATTCTTTTAGAACCTCCATTGTTTTCTGGTTCTCTTCAGCCATATTGCGTTGCTTAATGTCAACAATTTCTTTAACTTTTTCCTCCAGCTTAACCAACATCAAATACACAAATCAATACAGCATCAAGAAAATCATGACAGTTTATGCTGCTTGTATACATTTACAATATAACTGTAAGTTTCTTTGACAAATATCCAATATCAAAGAATACCATGAAAGCTCATACCACAATTGATATAGAAAGAATACAGGTTATGCATTATAGATACTGCACAAGGAGCCCATAAAGTGAGAATGATCTTGTAATTGGGAACATACAAAGGAAAAATAGATTTGTCATGCTCACAACTGATTTTTAATACCATTAGCATCTCAATAGATTCAGAGAGTAATTGATTAACTCCTCCAACCTATAATATCCAGGAAACTCAGTATTGGGATGTCATGCATTGAACTAGGTTCATAATCTTTACTACCTTCTGGGGTTAGCCATAAAATTGTCACAGTTAGCTCCATCTGAATTGAGGAATCAAAGGAAGTAGAGGGGGCAGCAGTTGTTCTTTGGTTTCATTAGGCAACAAGCATAATAAAATGGCTTACTTAAGGCAACAATTTCAAAATTTTCTCTTAAAATTAGATGGATGCAAAATTGGTGCTAGAGATATACTAAAATATGTTAAAAAATTCATTAGTAACAGGGTCTTTCACTTCTTCGAAAAAAATGATAGTATAAAGAAGAATCCTTCTTTTAGTCTCTTCACCATTCTAGAGTCATTCTGTATATGCTAAACCCCATGATGACTTTACTCAATCCTTTACTCTGTTTCGAGAACCATCTTCCACTCCCAATCAATCAAGTTTGGCTTTCATATTCTCAGTAAAACTTTCAGAACCTATCAAGATCCTATTATTTCTCTGCAAAAGTACAACACAATGATGTAATTCTTAATCAAGAAAATAAGTAGCTTCTTGGGGGTCAAAAGAACTGAACTATGCAAGCATAAGATAAGACAATATAGTCCAAGCAAAAACAGAGGATGCAGAAACTGATGATGGTTCACTGGACGAGGACCTCCAGATTGATAGTTGAAACCAAACATAGATTCCTATATAGGAGCCTCTTTGCTGAAGATGTTGATAACTGTCTGTTGCTATTAATTTTGGAGGAGTTAATGCTTCATCATCAAATCTCTATGTGCATATCTCTTCGGTTGCAATTTTGGTTGCTTTCCAATTGCTCTCAGTCAGTGTCGAACTCCAAATGTTTCTAGGAGATGGTCTCCTCGTTTTTGTCTATTTTGGAAAGCTTTGAGAGGTGAAAAGTTGGGCCCGATGCTTCGAGCAAATTGCAAGAAACTTTTTGACATGCTGCATTATCGTCTCCAACTTATTTTGTTTTTTGACAGTATACCAAGGAAACTATTTTGTAATGGAGTAGTACTCCTTATTTATGCTTTATTGATGCTTTTTCATTGTAAGGGAGTAGTATATCCTTTATGGTTTCCAGGCGATACTTGGGAGTTAGAACTCCCCGTTGTATTTGGTCTCTTTTTGGTTTCATTTTAGAAGGGACGGGGGCCCCAAAAAGCTTCCCCACCTCCGGGTGGTTTAATTTATAAAAAGAAGACAATAGAGTCCAAGTATAGTTGATTAAAGCAAGAGGCAAAAAGTTGTCGACCAACGCATAGAGATAATTACCTGTTGTTCCAACTGGCGGGTGCGTTCTTCAAGTCTTCTTATTGTTGCCTGTTGATTTTTCAGATATGTTGATTCAGTGCGGAATTCTTCAAGCTCAACCTTCATCTTTCTGTTTTCAGACTCCAGTTCAGACAGTTTGGCATCCTCCTACACAAAGAGAGAAAAAGATATAAACACGAAAAAGCAAAAACACATGTGACTAGGACGGATCAAAGGTTCATGAGGTCCATATGAACAACACCAGGAAGCAGGCATTTCCAGTGAACAGGCATGGACACCATGATAGACATTCTTAAAATATGGAGCATTCATATAAAATGTACATACATTTATGGCTACCCAAAACCATTGGAATCATAAGGGCCCTATGCAAATTGCAACATTTAAACTCAAAAGAGCTTCCTAGATGATGACACTATGATCCAAAGTTTCAAAGATCAATAAAGTCCAGCCTAAATATTTGCTGACACTAACTCATAGATCTCATATTTAGCACAAAGTGGGAATTAGATCATTGTGATTTCATAAGACAAAGTAAGCTCATTCATCAAGCAGGATAAAAGAATTAAATCAGGAGCAACTCACAAAAAGGACAAATATTTTTAAAGCACAGCTCATGGAAAGGGTACTTACTGCAATTGAAGTAAGAACAGGGTAAGGATCTGGTGCTTCATAAAGTTTCTGGTAAATGTTAAGACAAGCATTTTCTCCAAATTTGGCTCTCTTGGTAAGCTTATCAACCTCTTCTTGATAACCCTTAAGTAAAGAGTTGAACAACACTAACTTTTCTTCATTTGAAGCCTTTTTGAAGTCTGTTACATTTTCAAAATGGAGATGAATAGCGTCAGATGATTTATCCATAATCTTCAACAATGGCAAGATGATTATAGAAGCATAAGATATAGGGAAAATGTTTTGGAGGTCAGCAGCTAAGAGACCACAGCATGAAGAAAAAGAATCTCATACAGGAACCACAAAAGAAGTTCCTCTAGTGCTCTCCGCAAGCTTCCTACGGTTTTTCTGGCTGTTCTCCTGATTTTCTACAATTCTAAGCCCTTGTTCATCCAGGATGGTCCTTTCTTTCTCTAAATCAAAATCTGGAAGGACTGAAATAACATATTTAGTAATGCAAACAACAAACCTTTTCTTTTCTTTTTCTGTTGTGACCCTAACAGATGTACACTGAATCTCTTTACATTGCCATCCTATCAAAGAATAAATGCAACATAAAAGTCTTCACAAATCATGGATACTTTATTTCAAAGATCATCTTAAAGGCAACTTCTAGATTAATCAGCATCTCCAGTTTAATTCAAGCTGCAAGACAGCAGTTGATCAATATTGTTGACTATGTCGACAACGTTAAGAAAACAGAGAAACGGATAAAATCTCAAACTAATCTAAGATTTGATAATATGAGCTAATGTAATGAAAACAATATAACCATCTAACTTCATCACTAATGCAATGTAAAATTGTTGTGGCAAATGACTACTATAAGGGTGGAAGGAAATAAAATATCCATCAACTTGACGGAAAGAAAGCAATTGTAAACCAAAAATAAAGGGCAAACTTGACATAACGCAAGTTGGATATGGGCTGGATCACTTATCAGACTTCATGAGATCTGATAAGTTATCACACAAATAATCCAAATAGTGTCTGGCCCGTCCAATAAACTCGGGCTGTAGTATTGCAAAGGAAACGCATGATTAGACTGGTTGGATGGGTCTATCCAGCCCAATCACACTTTGTAATGGACCTAAGTACATGCCAGAAGTACACAGTAAAATATGCAGCAATATAACTAGATTTGCAGTCAATGATCAGTTAAGGTACTATCCTAGCACATAAACTAAGAAACATATCAAGAAGTAAGTAGATAATAATAGAAAATTGTAAGGAAAAAAAAAAAAAGAAATTGTGTGAATAGTACCTTTCCAGAAAGTAGCGACTGCAGATACTGGGGTAGTGGATGATGATGAATTGGACTTTTCTCTCTCTGATCCTCCTCCTTGTGACCCTTCCATTGTTGCTCTTAATGTTTCACGACTCTCACCCTTCACTTTTATTTACTGCATTCAAATATTAGATACCTCTAAGTCAAAGAGTTGTAATCCTTTAAAATATCTCTACAAAATACAAGTAGAACACAACAACAAAGATGTTTACAGTTTTAACTTAACAAATCAAACACAACCTAGCAGGTAGAGAATTACATCAAATTAGTTAATTAATAAACTTGTTGGATTTTCTTATTCTTGTGCACAGGATCGATCTCACCCTGCACCTTCCGGCTTGTGAAATTTCTATTGGTAATCACAAAGCAAATGAGAATCGAGAAAAGGTCATCCAACGCCCAAGAAAACAGAAAGGTGGTGGCAGAACTCCAAAGAAGAGGTAGAAACAAGAAACAAGAAACAAGAAGATGAAGGAAAGAAGTATAGGAGAAGAAAGCACATACCAGCAGTCGAGACGGGAGAGAATAAGAGGCCAGGTGCTCAGTGTAACACCAGGGCTTTTTTCCCTTTCTTTGGAAAACAAATGTCTAGATCACCAAGTTTCCAGTTATTCCTCTAGTCTCAATTGATTTGTAAGAGGAGCTTGGGTCCCCCCCACCCCATAGGAAAAATATATATAATTCTGGCAGATTTACCAGTTGTGCTCTTTCACAATAGACGACGTAATCAATGGACGGACCTTCCCCTGAACCTGTTTTTCCTGTCTTCTAATTATTTATTTAGATCTATAAATCCTACGTAAATACATGGCCATGGGGTTCGAAGTTAACCATTAACATTATTTACCAATGCGATGCCCAATACCTGTGTTCAAGAGGCGCATGTAAATACATAGATACAAGTATATATAACAGACAAGTTTCAGTTGAAAAATGCCGATTGCATATGCATGAATATTAATTCTTGAAGAAGCTCCTGATAAATTTTCGTTAAAATAATAAGATTGAAAAAATAAATTGAGAAAAACACCAAACAAAAGAAAGGGAAATTTCCGAATCGTACAAATTAGGTAATGATATGATAACCTGAGAGGAGCGGGCAGCGAGGCGACAGAGCAACGCCAACTGAAGAAGAAGAAGAAGAAGAAGAAATGGTTTGAAGTATTTGAGAGAGGAAGGTTCCTTCTCTTTTTGTGATCAGTAGGTAGGTTGCTGCTGCTAATTCTGTGATCTGGGATTTGGGATTATGCATTAAAGGGCAACCTGGAGCCCGGCAAGTAACGTTATGTGCTTAGTGAGATCTCTACTCTGTATTTTTCTGTGGGTCAAATCATTTGATATAGGATAGGAAATGTGTAAGAAATTCAAACCCCCCGCCCCCCCCCCCCCCCTCCCCCAAAAAAAATAATTAATAAAAATAAATTATCATTCTATATTTTTTAAAATAAAGTAAAAACGGTCCTGTCATGTTTGCTAAGTTACAAACAGAGGTTTTTTTTTTTTTTTGGTAAAATGCAAAACTTCCTCCTATGGTTTTGAAAAAAAGTAAAAAAAATCCCATTTCATAAGAAAATAGGGTAAATGCTCCATTGTATTTTCTAAGAGTTTGTTTGTGTAGGATATAAGGTGGGTACATAAGAAAAGTTGAAGTAAAAATGAATATATAAGGAAAATATTTTAATTGTTTGGTGTTAGACTAAGGACTAAGAATTAAAACATAGTGGAGGAGAGAGAGAGAGCTAATAAGACAAGAAACTGAAATTTTTCATTTTGGGAACTTCCTTGTTGACAACTCCTTTTAATTATGTTGCTCAACAACTATTGTTTTGTACTCTAACTAGATGAAAGAAAAGTGTCATACATCCTTTGATTTAGTACTAACATGCAACCCTATTCACTACTAGTTGGATCAGACTTCCCTTCTTTTAGTTCATATATGGGGCTGGTCTCTATGGCCTTCTTTTGGGCCTGGTTACTGGGTTTGAAGGTAGCCCAAGCTCAACAATGTATGCAAGCCTAGTTGTATCAATTCCCGGTCCATTGAAATCAGCCTTGTCCACAAGGCTAAAGTGTGGGAATTGGGCAATGAAATTCTCCAGCGGTTCCAAAGTGGCTTCTGCCTCAGTCTGCTCGTGCCATTGAACCAGAATTTCTTTAGTTCGCCTTAGATCTTTTGTGTAGAAACGAGAGTCCAGGATTTTAGATGGCACATCAGTCGGCAGGGTTTGTAGGACAGTTGAGGCTAAGGAGCAATTAGAGTCGGGGGATCTCCAAAGCATAGTTTGAGGAGTGACACATAGAAAACTAGATGGATTCTTATGGTTGTTGGTAGCTCAAATTCATAAGCAACCGCACCTATGTGGCGGAGGACACGAAATGGTCTGAAATACCTATTGTCGAGCTTTTGGTATGAGCAGCGCTCCACTAATTGCTGGCGATATTGCTGTAACTGTAGGTAGACCCAATCGCCCACTTCGAATTCCCTATTAGACCATTTTTTTTGTTTATTTTTGCTTAGTTTGTCATGCACTATCTTTCTTGTGTAGGTTTGAGCGAAGGACCTGAAGGATTCATTAGGGATGTTGAAGGGTTTTGTCAAGCGAACCTATATTTGAGTTTTTCGACGAGTAAGAAGGGAGGGATGGCGGGTTTTGCCATAGAGAGCTTGGAAAGGCGGCATGCCAATCGCACTGTGGAAGGAAGAGTCGTACCAATACTTCGCCAAAGGAAGAGTCGTACCAATACCTCGGTTTGTCCATCCGGCTGAGGATGATAAGCACTGTTGTCAGCTAATTTGGTGACCAAAATTTGGAACGATTCCCAACAGAATGGGCTAAGGAAAATGTTGCCGCGGTCACTGACAATCACCCTAGGTATGCCGTGTAAATGGTATATTTCTGTGAGAAAAGTCAAGGACAAGCTAACAACAGTGAAGTGTGTTGGAAGGGTGACGAAGTGTGCAAATTTGGTGAGGAGATCCACCACCACCTAAATTACCATTTTTTCAGATGACGAAGGCAAATGTGTGATAAAATCCATGGAGATTTCCTCCCAAACTTGGCTAGGAAGCGGCAGTGGTTAAAGAAGACCATAAGGTAATTAGGTGGAGTACTTGCATTGGTTACACACCACACATTTAACCACAATTTTCATAACGTCGTCCTTCATTTTTGGCTAATAGAGTTAGTTGCTAGTTTGGATATAGTAGCTTTGACACCCGAGTTACCTCCCAGTGGAACTTGACTATGAGCTTTGGGGTCAAATTAGACTCACATGGGATAAGCAGACAATGATTAAAATATAGGAGGCCATCTCGCAACAAATAACAGGGTTTGTGAGATATATGTTGGGACACCTGAGAGATAAAATCTTTTCCAAGCTGATGTTGAGCATAGGATTGGTGAATGGCAGTGAGAATATAAGGAAATGGAGCTGACTGCAAGGAAAGAAGGTATCCTTGATAATGCGTCAGCCATAATGTTTCCCTTTTCTATTTTGTAGTGTATCTCATAGTCATAGCCAATCAACTTTGAAAGTCACTTCTGTTGCTCAGGATTTTCTATAATTTTTGTCATTAATTTTCTTGATGCTTTTGTGATCCGTGTAAATGCTGAAAGGCCTACCTAACAGATATTGTTGCCATTTCTTGACAGCTTCGGTGATGGCATATAATCCCGGACGTAGGCCGAGGCAACAAACATTTAAGGCTCATCATTTTGCTAAACAAACAGAGAGGGTGGTTCTTTTGGGACATAACAGCACCCACTGCCACTTCCTGAGCATCCGTGGTGACACTAAAAGGAGCTGAGAAATTAGGCTACGCCAAAATCGTTGGAGAACAAGGGAGGCTTTCAGTCTTTCAAAGGCCAAGTTGTTGCAGAAGACCAAGCGAATGCCCGCGCTCTGAGAAAATCTGTGAGAGGGCCGGCGATGGTGGCATAGCCCCTCACAGACCGTTGGTATAAACCTGCCAAACTTAAGAAGGCACTCAAATCTATACTAGATTGAGGGGTGGGCCATGAGTGTATATTTTTTCTTTTTTTAGGTATTTTACTACGAAATACGAAAGAAATAAGAAATTTTCTTTTGCTAGATGTCAAAAATATAGTCAATAAAATAAAAGATTAAATGGATAAAGAAATAGTTGGTTCCATCGTTTCTATGTTTACTTCTTAAACGGTGAGGTCTTCTCTATACACTAGAGTCTTTACTTCATTTAATCAATATTTTTGGAAACCTGTATAGTTCACACCACACTCTTTGGCTCTATCCATGAATTAACCAGTGACAGGTCTTTCACAAGCAAACCAATTATACAATAACGGTATTTAATTGTGAAAGTTAGCGAGGTACTTGACCTCTGTAGTTCATTCTTGACTGAGTAAGAACTTTATTTTTATGTTTTTTTTTTTTTAATATCAACAAGATTTGCTCCGCTTAATGGATAACCATTTACTACAAATGGAGAATTGCTTCTCATCTTAAATTCAAGTGATTGGGTTTGCACTAATGGAGACCATAAACTTTATACATAACAGGGGGATCGATTTGCTTATCTTTAGATAGCGAATGAAGTTCCTTCTTCCATTCTATCTTATTCATTGGTGCTCATCATTCATACTGGAAAGTGATTTTCTTGCTTTTTTGGAATTTTTGTGCGTCAGGTTGCACTCCATGAACCGAAATAAGGTGCCCTAAGTAATCAATAGATAGCACACTGAAAGTGCATTTGGAGGACTTAGCAACTAATTAGTGAGTAGTGACTCCAATATCAAAGTAAATGTGAAAAGATTTTTTATCCAAGTAATATTGTAAACCAAGATACGTCAAAAAACGGATAACGAACCTTCAAACATAAGGTCGTAGCAAATTATTCATCGCCGATTGGAATGTCGAGGATGCATTTCTTAAGCCAAAGGGCATGACGAGAAATTTATAATGGCCATCAATGTCTCGGAAGGCCATTATGGGTATACTCTCCGAAAATATACGGATTTGGTGGTAGCCCGATCGTAAACCGATTTTAGAGAAAAATCAGACACCATGGAGCTCGTTAATAAGCTCATCCACCATAGCAATAGGAAATGATCCTTAATTGTGATAACATTAAGGGCGCGATAGTCGGGGCAAAATTGCTAAGAGTCGTTTGTCTTTCTGACAACAACATATGAGATGAATAAGGAATAGTACATGGATATACGAGGCCATCCTTCAATATTTTTTTCATCACTTCCTTTGGCATTGGGGGTAACGATATGGCCGAATGTTAATGGGGTTGGAGTGGGGTAGTAGGTGTATATGATGATCACGTGGGCGGCAAAGAATGAGAAGTGGAAAAATCTGCTTAATAATGTTGGACAACCTAGGCCAAGTCTGCGAGAAAGACATTGATGGTTGTAGAGTCAGTAGGTGAAAGAGTAGTTTGGCTGTTTGTGGAGGGTGTAGAAGGGCTTTAATGTGGATCACGACAATGACATGCAAGGAAGCAATGGAATCGATAGAAAGTAGCCGACATAGTTGATGGAAAGTGGTGGAGGAGATAACGGAATTGTCCCCTTTAATGGTGATCATAAAACCATGGTGGTGGAATTTCATAGATGGTAACTAAAATCCAAAATGAAGGACCCGAGGGATTGAAGCCATTGTACACCCAAGACGGCATCAACCATTCGAATAGGGATAAGGTAAATGGAATGGTGAAAGTCTGGTGCTAAATAACGAAATGAACAACCTCACAAATGTTGAAACAATATGAAGAGGTGTCGTTGCCAACCATTACAACAAACGATGGAATGGTATGAATGGAAAGTTGAAGGTGGTGAGCAACTCGTGGTTGAAGGATCTTGTCCAAGCTTCCCTAGTCAATGAGTACGGTGATAGGTAATCCCTTAATGTTGGCACAGACACGAAGAGTGGATGGAGAGAGGGAGCCAGAAATGGCACCTAAAGATAATTGAAAATGCTGGTGCAAAGGGAGAGAAGTTCAATTGAGCAATGGGACTTGAGGAGGATATGGGACACCGTGTCATGGAGATGTAGGATGTGGGTCATCATGAGGTAAAAATGATATCAGGTTCTGCCATTTCTTCCTCCCATAGAAGGAGGAGAAATTATTTAGCCTTGTACTGGTGCCCTAAATGGAATTTCTCATCACAGTTAAAACATAGGCCCTTGGCCCGTCTAGTTTACATTTCGGTTGGTAATAATCTATGAATGGGTAGTAGTGCGCGAGCCTGGGCTAGCGGAAGCGCGAAGTGTGGTGGGAGGGCAGGTAGTAATGCTAGTAACCGGGCTGTTGGGCGGCAAAAAGTAGGTGTAGCAGATGATAAAAGGCAAGCCAAGTATGATTGGTCAGCCAATTTCGACTCCAAAAGCTTTGCAAGGCCGATGGCTTTGGAGATATTACCTAAATGAAGGATAACCATTTTACGCTGAATATCTAGCAGAAAACCTGACAAAAAGCAATCACGATGGAGTCGGGAGAGAGACCCATGACTCTATTACATAGATGTTCAAACTCCAATTGATAATCCGTAATAGAACTCATATGCCTGACTTTGAAAAATCTTGGTGGTGGTTCTCATAAGACAATGGGCCAAAATGTAACTTCAGTGCGCTAAGAGAGTTTGGCCAAATGGTGAGAAGGTGGTTGTTATGCATCCTTTTAAACCATCTAGAGTGTTCCGGATCATATAACAAGAAACAAGTCGAAAGGCGTTGCTCGGTCGGTAGGAGTAGTAGGTGAAAAATTACTAAACTTGAAAAACCCAATGAAGTGGTTAGAGCCATCAAATCGAGACAGTTGTAGCTTTGGCGGCGAGGGTGGAGCATCAATTTATGTAGGTGTGGGCATTAAGGCAGGAGATGAAGGAGGAGTGACAAGATGCTTTGAGTTAGAAGAGGAGGTAACATTGGTAAGCTTGAGTTGAAGGTCAGTCATTGCGGCCAAGGTTGAATCATGCCTAGCATCCATGGTGGTGCGGAGGTCCTACACGATGGCCAGGACTGATGCCACCAAGTCTTGGATGAGTTGAAGCTCCGTTTGTGATTGTTTGGAAATAAAAGCACTAAGTTGTTAGACTAAGGGCCAAGAATTGAAACAGAGTGGGGGAGAGAGAGCTAATAAGACAAGAAACTAAAACTTTTCATTACTGAATTCCACTAAGCTCCTTGCTGACAACTCCTTTAATTCCGTTGCTCAACAACTATTGTTTTCTACTCTAGCTAGATGAAAGACAAGTGTCATACATCCTTTGATTTATACTAACATGCAACCCTATTCACTAGTACTTGGATCAGACTTCCCTTCTTTTAGTTCATATACTAGGTTGGCCTATGTGGCCATCTATTACGTCTGGTTACTGGGATTGAAGGTGGTCCAAGCCCAACAATGTGTACAGGCCATCATAATAAGGTTTTAAAAATTTTGATATACTAAAATTATTTTAGTATAATATAACTTATTTATTTTCTAATACAAAATGAAGAGAAAGGGTTAATCAGTAAAATTATAAAAATTTGTATTTTCTTCTCAATCTCTTTTTTTTCGTACCAAACAAGACAAAGTATTTGAGATTTAGTCCCATTCTAATTATATCAAACAACTTGAAGAAAAACTATTATTCTTTCCTTCCCTTAGCACTCTCCCAGGGAAGATCCATTCTACTTGATCATAAGCCTTACTAAGGTATAACTTAATGGCGACATGACCCACCGAACCCCAATACTTATGCGCTAAGTAGTGATTGACTTCATAAGAAACTAAGACATGATCAGTAATGAGTCTACCAGGTAAGAAGGTGGATTGGGTTTTAGAAATAATGGAAGAGACAAACGGTTTCAATTTGTTAGCTATCGCTTTAGAAGCTACTTTATAAGTAGTGTTGCAGAGGTAGATAGGACGAAAGTGGCTCATAGTTTCAGATTTGGGGCACTTAGGTATAAGTGTTGGAATGGGTGATCAAAAGTCAATTAGATTGATTGTTTTGAGAACCAGTCAAACAATTTTTATTTAAGTAATATTGTCCCGACGAATATGTTAAGTATTCGTCTTCGGCACATGTGTCTCTTTACCTGCAGAGTTGTTACAAATACATGGTATTTGCCATATTTTGATGCTGCGACGATATCGGTTTGATTCTCGCCACATTATTCGTAAGCCGAAAATAGAGATTTTTTAGGAGTTGACATATGTGGAAGAGCCAGCAAAGATTTTTCTGGATAGAAGCATAAGAAAATTGAGAAATAAGGACATACCGATGGCAAAAGTAAGATGGAGTCATCATTCTCCGAGAGAGTCGACTTGGGAGGTTGAGGAGCATATGATAGAAAAGTATCCCTATTTATTCCATTGAACGGGTAAGTTAGTTAAATTTCGGGATAAATTTTTTATTAGAAGGGGAGAATTGTGACGTCATTAAAATTTTTTACGTAATTGGGAGACTAATTGGTAATTATTAAAGAATTTAAAGTTAATTATAAATAAATTATACATTGAAATTGGGATATAATAAAACTTGAACGAATTACATTGAACTTCGTTATAATATTTGAAAGAAAATTATATTAATTAGGAAATTAAGAAGGATGTACTAGTAATTAAAATATAAAATATAAAAAAAAGAAAAAGAAAAAGAACAAGAAAAAGAAATAGAGGAAGAATGAAATGAGGAACTGGTGGCGCAAGACCACGTCGGTGCAAAGTCCCACCCAAGCTACCGCCTCACTCTCTCTCTCTCTCTCTATAATATAGTAATTTCATGGACAAAAGTAAAGGAAACTCAATTTCCAATTTCGACTTCGCTGCAGCTTCGAAACAGGTAAGAATTTGTTAAGTTCAAATTATTAGTAATTAGTATAATTATATTATTTAATTAGTGTCTTTACTAAATATAATTTATATTGAACAATGTACTATTTAACTAGAGTATTTTACAATTTTGGCTATTTAAATTAGTGTCGAAGTAAATATCACATTTGATATAAAAATGATATAGGTAGCTAATTAAATGGGAAAAATGCAAACAACCCCCTTGTGATATTGCAAATGAGCAAATTACCCCCTTGTGAAAAAATAAATAGCGATTTACCTCCCTATATTTTTTAAAATACAACAATTTACCCCCTATGATTTTTAAAATGAAGCAATCTACCTCCCTATATAAGGAGGTAAATTGCTTCATTTTAAAAAGTATAGGGAGGTAAATTGCTATATTTTTTTCATACGGGGGTAATGTACTCATTTTTAATACACAGGGAGATAAATTGCTATTCACTCCTAATTAAATTATTAGATTTGATAGATTTAATTATGGCAAAATTGCAAAATTGATCCTGTAAGTATGGGGGGGTGGCAGAATTGGGACCGTAAGTACAAGACTGGCAATTTTAGTCCTGTAAGTATTGATTTTTTGGCAATTTTGGTCCTTCCGACCAAAATTGCCCAAAAACGCGGCAGAGAGATTTGGGGCTTAGGGTTCCGACGTCCACGTGCGCAACTTAAACACGTAGGTGCTTGCGTGGCGAATGACATGGCCAATGACGTGGCTTTAGGCGGGAAAAGAGCTCCTCTTCCCGCTTTTTTCACCGTATGTAAGGGCTCTCTCTCTTTCTCTCATTTTTGCTGCTGCAAATGAAGTTGCAGGTGAAGAAAAACAAAAAAAATGTCTTCTTTATCGTCGGGCAATGACTCCACCAGTGTGATAAACTGCTTTTGTGGCATTAGGGCTCCATTAAGAACCTCTTGGACCAATGACAATCCCGGAAGAAGGTTTTATTCTTGCGCAAATTATAAGGTAAGAATTGAAGTTTAAGTTTAAGTTTTGTAGATGTTGGCTTATTTTTTGTTCAATTGCAGAGTAGAGGATGTCGATTTTTTACATGGGATGACCTACCTATGTGTGCTAGAGCTTTGTGTGTCATACCCGGTTTGCGTCGCAAGCTTCAAGCAATGGAAACCGAAGCAAAACAGCTGAAGAAGAAGATATTTTGGCTTAAAGTTTGCTTGGTGGCATCATGGTTTGTGTTGGTCGGTTTTTGGATGGGTAAACGGGTGGTGGTCTTTGGATGAATCGTTCAATGAATCGTTCCAAGTTGTTAGATTTGTAGGGGCTTACATTATGTTGTTAGATATGGGCAAAAATAAAATGGAGGAATTGTAATGGCATTTGGTGGTTTTGATAATGAAATTGAGACTCTCAAATTTGAAGCTTTTGTGAATTATGTGTTATGTTGTTAAAGAATTCTGTTAATGAATTTTAAGAATGATATTAAAAGCCTAAAACTGCAATTGTTAATTAATTTAGTAATAGAATAAAAATAAAAATAAATTTTCAGTCATTTCTGCACCCTTTTCAGCCATTTATGTACCCTTTTCAACAATATAAGAAATTTTCAGCAGCATTTCTGCACCCTTTTCAGCCATTTCTGCACCTTTTTCAACAATATAAAGAATTTTCAGCAGCATTTCTGCACCCTTTTCAGCCATTTCTGCACCTTTTTCAACAATATAATGAAAATAAAAACATTCATTTCTGCACCATTTTCAACATGTTAATGAGAAACATTCATTTCACAATAAAATCAACAATTTTATAACATCCTGTCCACAATTTACAGCCTGTCTTCACAAAAAACATGAACATCCATTTACGACATTTCTTTAACAACATATGCACAAAACCCCCTAATTCATAGCATATGAAATCACAACTGATTCCTCAAGTTTCTCAAATATCTTGGGATTACAAACAAAAAATGTTTCAATCAAAATAAAAAAGTTCTTAAACAAAAGGTGAATTCCTCCCATCTTTCTTCTTGCCCTTATGTCACGGGCTGCCCATTCACTAGGCCCCGTGACGCACACTTCGGCCACTCAACCGTTCTACATGGCCGACCACTCAGCCTTCATCGACAGATGCTGGACAACCAACTAGTCTTAGAGTCCTAGGTGTAGGCCTTTTATTGCTTTGTTACTGCTTTGTTATTTGCTTTCTGTTGTTTAGATTCCTCAAGGGGACGTTACGCCTCTTGAGTTGCAAATTTCAGCTTTTCTAGTGTCTAGTGCAGACGATAGGATTTATTTTTTTAAGCCTATTATAGGGGGGAATGAGTTCAAGAAGCTTGGTTTAGTGACGTGTTGGAGTCCCCCTCAAGGCGAACCCCTTGCTCTAGCATCGTTGATCATTGTATACGCATTTTTAGTTCAATGTAATTTGGTTTTTTGAATCCGCGTGCGCAATTTACTGTTTTGTGATTTGTTCCTCCCGACTCTGATATATTCGGTGCGCTGCATTTGTGCCGAGCGGAGGTATTGGCGGACGTAGTCAGCGGACTACTAGCCACACGACGCGCTGTGTGATAGGCGCCTCGTGAGAGGTGGTATCAGAGTCTCGTGCCACGATGGGGCCGAGGCGTACGACTGCTACTGCTGCGAAGGCATCGGGGCAAGATCTGGAAAGCCCGCGACATGCCGCAGCTTCATCCAGCGAGAGAGCTGAGAACCCGGAGGACGGACACTCCCGGTTGGCGGAATTGGAGACGAAGGTCTCTTCCCTGGAATCTGAGATCACGGTGCTGAATTCGGAGTTGGACGAATGTCGGCAGGTGATTCAGGAAATGGCTGCCGTCTTCGAAAACGACAGCATTGCCGATATGCGGCGTGACATGGAGCAAATGTCCATTCAGATTGGACTGCTCCAGCGTGCAGTGGGTAGCACGCCTATGGTTGCTCACGACCCCGGTGCTAGGCTTTGAATACCAGAACCGAAGGCCTATAGCGGTGAGCGTGATGCGAAGGAGGTCGAGAACTTCCTCTTCGACATGGAGCAGTACTTCCTTGCGGCAGACGTGCGGGACGAGGCAAGGAAGGTTGCGACTGCGACCATGTACCTGACTGGTGACGCAAAGCTGTGGTGGCGGACCAAGTTTGCGGAAATCCAGGCTCATCAAATACAGCTCAACACGTGGGCTCTTCTACGGGAGGCGATCAGAGAGCAGTTTTTCCCCGAGAATGTGGAGTACAATGCCAGGAGGGCATTGCGAAAGCTTGAACATACAGGTTCCGTGCGGGAATATGTGAAAGCTTTCTCAGCGCTGATGCTGAACATCCGAGACATGTCGGAGGCAGACAAGCTGTTCACTTTCATGGAAGGCTTGAAACAGTGGGCGAGAAACGAGTTGCAGAGGCAACGAGTGACTGATTTGAGTTCGGCTATTATAGCGGCCGAGCACCTGGCAGATTTCAACCTGGAGACTCAGAAGGATAGGCAAGCGACGCCTAGTCCTGAGCGGAGTAAGTGGAATGGGATGAAATCATTCAGAAATAATTTCAGCAGAGGTGGGGGAGACCAGAGGCCCCATGCTCAGAATGGTTCACAGGGCGGTTCAGACAGGAACAAGCCCCAGGAGAACAGGCAGGGAGCACCCGAGAGGAGGAAAGGGTGTTTGATCTGCGATGGTCCGCATATGTATCGGGATTGCCCGAAGAGACAGGTGTTGAATGCATTGGCAACGACCTTTACCGACAAGGTGTCGTCCTCAAAGAGTGTGGAGCCACAAGCAGAGGCAGGTGGTGAGAATGACACGGAGGAGGATGAGGACAACTTGGGGGCCGTAAACCAATGGTGCAACACATTCTCTACGGTGGCGGCGAAGAGAGTTGTGCCACCCCCTGCGGAAAAGACCATCCCGGCTCTTACTGTAGAACAGCCGGAGAAGAAAGAAGAAGAAGTTCAGCCCCGGATTCCTAGGAAGAAAGGGTTGATGTTCGTGATTGTGAAGATTCATGGCAAGCCGATTCGAGCCATGATCGACACTGGAGCCTCTCACAACTACCTTGCGAGCGCCGAAGTGGCGAGACTCGGGCTCGTGCTGGAGAAAGGAGTTGGGCGAGTGAAGGCGATCAACTCGGCTGCACAACCCATTGCCGGTGTAGCCAAGTCTGTGCTGATTAAGGTTGGTGCTTATGAGGGCAAGACCAATCTTTCTGTTGTGGCAATGGACGACTTCAAGCTTATCCTTGGGCTTGAATTTCTACGGGATACACGCACTGCTGTCTTACCTCGTGCCGATTCGCTGATGATGTTGGGGGCGAAGTCGTGTGTCATTCCTACCTTGGCCAGACATACTGGAGAGAAGAACTTGTCGGCCATGCAGTTTGAGAAGGGGCACAAGCAGGGTGAGATCTCCTACTTGGGTACCCTTTGTTTTGAAGAGATGGAAGAGGTGTCAGGGCCCACCCCGGGCGGTAGTAAGGAACTGTTGGGGGAGTCTGAAGACGTGATGCCAGACGAGCTGCCTCGGAAGCTACCACCGAAGAGGGCAGTGGATCACGAGATCGAGTTGGGGCCTGGCACGAGACCGCCCACTAGGGCACCGTACAGAATACCACAACCTAAGCTTGTGGAGCTTAGGAAGCAGTCAGCAGATGCCTTGAGCCGCAGGGCGGACTTGGCGAACTTGGAGTCGATAGCAGCGCTCTCTTCTAGCGCGGCTGCTATCTCTACGAAGGATCAGGTGCGGGAGTTACTACCGAGAGATCCCGCAGCGCGACGCCTGATTCGGCTTGTCGAGCAGGGCAAGGCTCGACACTTTTGGATCGAGGATGGATTGCTGATGACCAAGGGAAACCGCGTATACATTCCGAGAGGCGGGGACCTACGGAAATCACTTCTTTCCGAATGCCACGACACACTTTGGGCGGGACACCAAGGACAGGAGCGCACGTTTGCTTCGGTGCGGAGGGCCTATCATTGGCCACAGATGCGGGATGATGTCGAGACGCATGTCCGCACTTGTTTGATTTGTCAGCAGGACAAGGCAGACCATCAGAAGAAGGCCGGTCTGCTGCAACCACTTCCCATCCCAAAGCGTCCATGGGAGAGCGTCTCCATGGATTACATCTCTGGATTGCCTAAGGTCGGGAACTTAGGCTCTATCATCGTCGTGGTAGATCGTTTGTCAAAATATGCTACATTTATCGCAGCACCCAAACACATTACAGCAGAAGGGACAGCTCATCTCTTTTTCAAGCACATGGTCAAGCATTGGGGACTGCCAAAAGATATTGTCAGTGATCGTGACTCCCGATTCACTGGTGTCTTCCGGACCGAGTTGTTCAAACTTATCGGGTTCACACGTTCCATGAGCTCGAGCTATCATCCACAGTCCGATGGTCAGACAAAACGCTTTAATTCTACGTTGGAGGACTACCTTTGGCACTTTGTGCGAGGTACGCAGAAGGATTGGGTGAAACTCCTAGATGTCGCTCAGCTATATTTCAATGTTCAAAAGAGCTCTTCCACCACCAACAAGAGCGCTTTTGAAATCGTTACTGGGCAGCAGCCGCTCCATCCTCACACTCTTGACATTCCCCAAAGTGTGAGATCCCCTCTTACTCGAAGTTTCTCCCAGGAGTGGAAGAAGAATGTTGATATCGTTAGAAGTTGCCTGGAGACAGCTTAGAAGCGGATGAAGAAGTATGCAGATCAGAATCGCCGCTTCATTGAGTTCAATGCGGGAGACCTGGTGCTGGTGAAGGTCCCGAATTCGAAATTGTCAAAGTCATCAAGGTGGAGAGATCCTCGGTTGATGCAGAAATATGTTGGTCCTTTGCCTGTCCTTAGGCGTATTGGGACGGTGGCGTACAAGGTGGAGTTGCCGCCGTGGTGGAAGATCCACAACGTTTTCCATGTCAGCAAATTGAAAAATATTCAGCAGACAAGGAAGACGATACCCGCAATCAACCCAGCCGCCCACAACTCGAATTGAAGAAGACGAAGGAGAAGGTGGCTGAAGCAATCCTAGATCACCGAGTGACGAGTACCGCGAAGAAAGACCACACAGAGTACTTGGTGAAATGGAGGGGATGCAGCAGCGAGGAGAACACTTGGGAGCGAGTGACAAACCTAAAGGCGTTTCTACCTCTTGTCGAAGCGTACCATGCTTCCGTAGCGCCGGGGACGTCGCTATCTCAGGTGGGGGAGAATGTCACGGGCTGCCCATTCACTAGGCCCCGTGACGCACACTTCGGCCACTCAACCGTTCTACATGGCCGACCACTCAGCCTTCATCGACAGGCGCTGGACAACCAACTAGTCTTAGAGTCCTAGGTGTAGGCCTTTTATTGCTTTGTTACTGCTTTGTTATTTGCTTTCTGTTGTTTAGATTCCTCAAGGGGACGTTACGCCTCTTGAGTTGCAAATTTTAGCTTTTCTAGTGTCTAGTGCAGACGATAGGATTTATTTTTTTAAGCCTATTATAGGGGGGAATGAGTTCAAGAAGCTTGGTTTAGTGACGTGTTGGAGTCCCCCTCAAGGCGAACCCCTTGCTCTAGCATCGTTGATCATTGTATACGCATTTTCAGTTCAATGCAATTTGGTTTTCTGAATCCGCGTGCGCAATTTACTGTTTTGTGATTTGTTCCTCCCGACTCTGATATATTCGGCGCGCTGCATTTGTGCCGAGCGGAGGTATTGGCGGACGTAGTCAGCGGACTACTAGCCACACGACGCGCTGTGTGATAGGCGCCTCGTGAGATTACAAACAAAAAATGTTTCAATCAAAATAAAAAAGTTCTTAAACAAAAGGTGAATTCCTCCCATCTTTCTTCTTGCCCTTGTCTTCCTTGTTTCCCTTGTCCTTCGATTGTGATAAAATATTGTTCAATCGTGATAATGTAACATACTTCTTGCCATCCTTCTCTAAAAATGTACATGTTGACAGAAGAGATTTGGTCTCTGGTTGTAAAGGCTGTTTTGAAAATACCTCTTGTCTCCCTATCCATCGTGGTGGAGCTCTAATATTAACTTTTGGGATTGGTGGCTGCAGATGACTTGGTTGAGTTGGTGGAGGAGGCCTAGAGTTTTGAGCTGCATTTTCTTGTTGGGATGTGGAAGACTTGTATGATGGCTTCCATGGTTGTTTGTGTGCAACTTTTTGTTTATACCGGGGTGGCTTGAATGGTTTAGGTATTACCTATAAGGAGAATGAAATAAACCGAATAAGTAAATGATAAACAAAACGCTTGAAATTACTTGAGAATTACTTACTGAAGCTGCAGTTTGTTGGCTTGTATGATGGACTGCAGTACTTGGAAGCTCTTGTTCCTTCATGCCCTGAAAAAATAGTCAATATCAAGTATTAGAAGTATAATTAAAATGGAACGAATGGATGCTGAAGTTTCTTACCATAGACTTATTCTCCTCAAATGCATCAGCTTTAGTCATCTCGTCAATTGAAATTTGTTCTTGCATCCCCTGCAAAAAAGTTATTAAGTAATAATGAATGGAAATTTAAAATGAAATGGGTATTGGTGTTTCTTACCATGGAATTGTCTCCCTGAAACACATCATTTTTAGTCAAAATGTCCTTGTCACCTGCTTCCTTTTCAACCTGCAACAAAATCAGATTTAGATAAGTATGAAATCAACACATCAAAATCAGATTTAGATATTCAGTCTTACCCTTCTTTTCTTGCTTTCATGAGCCTCTTTTTCTTTGATTTCTTGTATCACTTGACTAAATGCATCAGTGACTTGTGTATCTTCTTGCAGATTCTTCAGTGGACATCTTCGAGCATTGTGTTTCTCCTTGCCGCATTTGCTGCACTTGATAGTCTTCTGCACTCTTTTCAACCTGTTCTGCGGTTTTCCTTTACCATTTTTCTTCTGCTTTGACACTATCTCATCAGGTTCCCTCCTTCTAGATTTTGGAGGCCTACCAGCCCCCCTACCAAAGTTTGGTGGCAAAGGAGGGATGAATTGTGTAGCAGTCCACAAATCTCTACCAACCATAGGCATAATTGCAGTCTTATAAACATTCTTATAAGATGCCACACTATAGCACTCATTCACATACTTAATAGGATCATCACCTTTACACAATATGGCACTACAAGCATGTTTACATGGGATGCCATTCAAATTCCATTTCCTGCAAGAACAACTTCTTTTGTCCAAATCAACTGAATGTTGTGAACCATCAAAACAGTTTAATTGATAATGTGATGAATCAGCCTTTATGGGAATGCAATCTGCAGACTTTTCAACATTTTTCTCAATTATTTTCACAATCCTAGGACATATAACACCAGTCCATTTCAGTTCTGCTCTATCCCTGTTCTCCTGCAATCTTCTCATTAAATACTCTCTGATCCATTCAAGCATAGTCACAATAGGCTTCTCCCTAGCCTCCAAAATGTTCGAGTTAAATGTTTCACAACAATTATTCAATAAAACATCACACTTAATATCAGTTTTGAAGTGTGATCTACTCCACTGTGTAGGGGGTTTATCATTAAACCATTCTGCAGCAGTTTTATCAAGTACTGACATTTGTTTCATACACAATTTGAATTCATTAAGGGTAGTAGCCCTTGCAGCCTTCCACAAACAATTTTTAAATGCCAAACCCCTGAAGCCTGCATTCTTCAAGTTAGAATGTAGATGTCTTACACAAAACCTATGATTTGAAGCAGGAAACACTTCCTCAAATGCTTGAACTAACCCCTTTTGCTTATCATATATGAAACACCACTGATCATCTCTAACCACCCCCAAATCAGATTTCAGAAGCCTCAAAAACCACTCCCAAGTAACCCTCATTTCTTTTCCAACAACAGCATATGCAACAGGATAGATATTGTTATTCGGATCAATGCCTACTGCTGTTAACAGAACACCCCCAAAAGGACCTTTTAGATGACATCCATCTACACCAACCACCTGTCTACACCCCCCATTAAACCCATTTTTCAAGGCACCAAAACACACATAAAATTTATCAAATTTCTGATCAGCATCTACCCCTACCACCACTGTAGAGCCCGGGTTACTTTTCAGCAATTCATGTGCATAATCTTGCATTATTGAATATTGTATCTCAGGAGCACCCTCTATTGATTTTAGTGCCTTTCTTTTAGCTCTATACGCCTGATCTCGTGATACGTTGACTCTTAAATCCTAAATGACGTCAATCCTAAACCCCTTGACATTTCTTTTTGGATCACTTCTGAATTTTTGAATGTATTTTTCTGCAAGCCACTTTGACTTTAAATTTTTAACATGATAGTCCCTTCCACAAGTGTGATTGGAATTATATTCTCTTATCTGAAATGTGCATTCGTCACGGACTTTGTGTGCATTTATCCTCCACTGACAATCTTCCTTAGCACATCTTGCATACATTCTGTTCTTATCATTCTTGGTGATTTTCAAATGCCTCCTTGATTTTATTGCATGACTGTGAATGACATTTCTAAATTCAGATTTAGTGCTGAATATCATACCTAATTCAAAGGTAGGATCATATTGTTCCACGGGATTGAAAACAATATTCGGCTCTCTTGTTTCATCATCATCTGACCCCTTTTCACTCTGAAAGTCATCCTCACTCCCAAACAGGTCTTCCTCACCCTCTTCATTGCTACCCTTGTCATGATCTTTTTCTTTTTCATTTTTTTCTTTCATATTAGTTTCTTCTACCTCTCTTTCTATTTCTTTTTCCAAAGCCTCTTCATCAATGTTGTCACCTGTTTTTTGAGTATTTATCTCATCATTTCTCAAATCATAGTCACTATCTTCAAAAGATTCTGATTCTTTCAAATTTTCACCCTCTTCAGTCAACCCACCCTCCTGAGGTTGTGTACTACATTCACCAACCTGACTACCCATAACATTTCCATCAACTTCAACATATATATCAATTTCTTTTTCAGGAGCAATACCAATACACATATCGAATAGAACATCATCATTATTTACTTTATAATACACATCTCCAAGCTTTGTGAAATATGCCCTATTACCAACATAGCCCACCTCACTAGCCATTTCATTCAGTTTTGAAATAGACAATTCAAAAACATCTTCATAATCAAATTTGTACATTACATTCCCCCAAAAATGTAATGTAATGGTTGCTAACATAGCGTCATTATCATCTGAAAAAAAAAAAAAAAAAGAACACAAACAAACAAACACAAAACAGAACAAGTTAAAATTCATACAAAATCATACATAAAAAGAAAATAGAAAGATTCATAAAAAAACATAAAAAAAATCACATTTACACATAATTTCAGAAAATGGATACATTTACACATAATTTTAGAAAATGAGTACATTTACACAAAATAGATTTCTAAAAAGACTTCGTAATACAAAATATGATTGTCAAAATTCATTAGATTTCTAAGGAGACTTCATCTTTTTGGGTAATAAAAATAATACATAGGATTGTTTTCTTGTGAGATTAGAATATGTAAAGTAGCATTAAGGTCACATTCCATCGCTACAAGTGAGATTTCTCAAAATCTCTATGAGATGATAGCCTACAGATTGTATGATTTCCTGGAAATTTAAAAGCAAAATTAGCTCTTGTTCTGTATAGGATTTAGGAGAAGTTGCTATTATCTTTCTTATATTTGTGGTTGAATATGCATTTACTGGAATAGGTATGTGGAGAATGTTATAGCATATCTTTTTCCTTGCAAATGAAATGCTATTCAACTGAACACTAAGGGGACTCTATTGTATTTATCCCTTTGTCAATCTTGTAAGCCCCATCAAAGTGACAAGTTTTGCCTTATTTTTACTTTCTTTAACTGGAAAATAACTACACTCAAATCTCTAAATTTACAGTGGTAATGATAGAAAACGGGTTATTGGCATGGAAAATCTAAAAAAAATGTTAAAAAGAATGAGGCACTACAACTGCAAGCAGCACGTGGAAGTGGTCCCCAAAGTAGAGCATGATGCTCCAATAGAGCACATGGCCAATCTTGTTTGAATACACTAATCTTTGCACTAAATGGCAGAAATAAATTTATTAAGACACAAGATATGAGTAAGTATGCAGGTCCCATTTGCTGTGTACAAGCAAACTATCCCTCTCGAAACTCCGATGCTCAATTGCACTTTCAACAACTTTCAATATACTCTGTCTACGTACACTTAAACCACATATCGACAAACAACAAACAATTTTTCATTGGAATCACAAAATTAAGACAATAACAACATAAAAACACAATGGACCACTTTCATTTTTTGGGACCACAAAAAACCCTAGATTTAACTCTAAAAATAAGATTTTTTGAAAACATAAAAAACTTACCGTACAAAGGTGGAGGAAAATCGTTAAACTCAGGATCCCGAAGTGGCATTGCTTCAATCGGGTTTCTTCCTCCTCAATCGACGATCAGTTGTAGATTCGAGTTGAAAGAAGAATTTTTAGGGTTCTTTCGATTTGGGGGTGAATTTTTACTGCTTTGTTTTACAGCTCTCTTTTTTAAGTTTTTAACTCCTCAGGTTTTTTACAATTTTGCCACCTCAGTATTTTTTCCCATATGTCAGGCCACGTGTGCTGCCGACTGTGTAATCTTGCCACGTCATTAGCCACGTCATTCGCCACGCAAGCACCTACGTGTTTAAGTTGCACACGTGGACGTCGGAACCCTAAGCCCCAAATCTCTCCCCCACGTTTTTGGGCAATTTTGGTCGGAAGGACCAAAATTGCCAAAAAATCAATACTTACAGGACTAAAATTGCCAGTCCTGTACTTACGGTCCTAATTCTGCCACCCCCCCATACTTACAGGACCAATTTTGCAATTTTGCCTTTAATTATTAGTATAGTTAATTTATACAATACCATCGAAATGATTAACCAAATATGTAATTCTATATATTGTGGTTTAGTTAAATTATATAGTAACGATAATTGGCAGAAAATTTATAAAAATATTTCGAAAAATATAATTGAGAAATATTATATTATTAAAGAGGGAAAAAGAGGTTTTAATAATACTCTAATTTAGGGATGTTATTAAAAACGATAGTTATAAATATATAAGGTGTTTGATTCAATAAATTCTTAGGAATTAGTTGATAAATTAAATATATGTTTGAGAAGCATAAAAAATATAGTTATTCAAAAGAAACTGGAAAATGGATTTGGACTTTAATATAAATAAAATATTAAAATATTGGTGAAAAATGTACGAACATCATATAATATTTTAGCTAGAGTTTATAATATTTTAAATATATTGATTATACGTATAATTTTCTATTATAGGGCGTGACGATAAAGTAGAGGATTGAGCAGTCCCTTGTGAAATTTAAGCATTTTAGGATTTAAGGTAAGTATAGCTAATTCGATTTATATAGATATATATATATATTGATATGTTTGGTATTGTATATATTATATATATTGGCTTCTTATATTTGATCCTGAACTTGGCTTTGTATTTACATACGTGGATTTTACATATTGATTCTTGTATAAGTAGTTGTGGACAATTTGTTAGATTACCTTAATATCGATGGAATTGCTACTACGTGTCATATATGCTTGTAATGAATGGACGTGAGAGTGGTATGATTATGTGATCGTATAATTGATTGTGGCATAAAATCGAATTAAGAAGTTATTACTAAGTAAGTAATTATTACAGAGATTAGAATGATGATCGTGAATTGAAATAAAAGATGGTACTTACCTAATTGGGAACATAGTCAATGGTTACGATAATGTGATTGATGATGTACTATGAAAAATATATGAGTTAAGCTATGTACCATGGCGCGTAGGGTACCGGGGTATTTCGAATAGTGGGGAATATCTTATCCTTTTAGGTACACAATGGGGTGGTGTGGGGATACCATGCTTGTTGTGATGTCCTGTGCTGATATTGCTACACACTAGAGTAGAGAGTGTGGGATATCATATCAACGGGTATCCTGTGCTGTACATGATATGACATTGATGAGATGATGATGATAGCCGGCAAAATCATTGACTAATGTACTCCAATTAGCATAAGTAGGGCCCTTAGTTAATAAACGATAGCGTCAAATATTTCATGGATTGATGTACAGTCATGGGCATGCATTATTTCTTATATCGGTTGTTTCTATATGACAAATATTTATTGATTGATGTGATTGCATTGTACGTGACTTGCGGTCTATGTATATATATAGATTGGTTAGCGATGCCTATTGTTGCCACATACTTTTCAGGGAATATGTCACATTGACTAGCTACATTGGACTTTGAGTCGTGCCGTCGTTCTTATTAGGTGGGTCAGCCGTGATATCTGAAGCCGGAGTTTTTGGCTGTTTGGTTGTTAAAAATTCTAATCTTTTATTGGGTTTGTGTTTAAAATTGTAGTACTACTTTCTTTGAGGTTATGTACATGAGGACATCTGGTGAGGGTAAATAGAAACTTTTGTTGATATCTATTATTTTTTTATGATATATATATTATATTGATAAATTAGAATTTATTTTACGGGTTAAAAGGAAATTACTTAAGAATGAGTTCTAATTAAGGAAAGGATGAAATAGTGATAATTAAATATATTGAGTAGGGGGTTCTACATTTGAGTGGTATCAGAGCAGGTCTACGTTTCTAAGGTAATAGGTTGATTGTGAGATGTCCCTAATGATTGAATTTTTTAATGTAGGATGGCTTTTCAAAGTGCACGTACTGACCTAGTAGCTAGTAGGAAAGTTTAGGCGGAGTCCGTAGAGGGCTCAGTGGCTCCTGCAAGTGCAAGTGGGGTGGAGATAAATCGAGAGGGTGGTGGTGTTGATGCTCCAATTCCTCCCGGTGGTGCTCTAGTGGCAGGATTACCACCAGAATATGCACAAAGATTTCAAATGGCCTTTCAGGCCCAAGCACAAGCACAAGCATAGTTACTTGCATAGGCGCGCGCATCCACTTCAGTGCCAGCACCAATAGTTCCTACAATTGATCCTAATTATGAATCAGGAAGATAGGGGCTACAGAATTAAGGGTACCTTAGACCCAGAGATTGCTGAGAGATGGTGGAAAAAAGTTGAAGATGTGATGAACCTAGTAAATTGCACTACAGAGAATCGACTTAAATATGTTGCTTCTTTGATCGTGGGTAATGCCTTTATTTGGTGGAGGTCTGTAAAGAGGGGATATGAGCCAAGAGAAATAACCTGGGCTGAGTTTCAGAAAGAGTTTGATGATAAATACAGACCCAAGATGTACCAAGACAAGAATAGGTTGGAGTTTTTAAATTTAGTGCAAAGGAATGATCAGACGGTGGCAGAATAAGAACTCATTTTTGAGGCACTAGCCAAGTATGCACCAAAAGCAATAGCGAAGCAGGAGGATCGTTGTTACCATTTTGAGCAGGGGCTACGACCGTAGATCAAAAGAGTACTTGCAGTCAGAATTACAAATTTTAAAATTCTTTTTATCTCAGCGGTCCGGATGGAAGAAGCAGTAATGGAGGACAAGAAAAAGGGGGAAGAGAAAAGGAAATCAACGTACGCAATAGGGGAATCGAGTAGGTTGACCAAGAACCGGTCACTCATTCTCAGCGGGAAGTGGGAACTTTACACGTGGTGGTCCCATTTTTCAAGAAAGTAGTGGACAGAGGTTCGATGGATCCACGGGCTTTAACAGAGGTTCGTTTGAATGCAACTCATTTGCTACGTCTTCTATGAGATCAGGAAAGGGAGATTGATTGAGTTATGGTCGAGGACCAATTTTTCCTCCGAGCTGTTCTACTTGTGGAAGACAACATCAAGGGCCATGTTGGAGACAAGATGATATAGTGAAGACCTGTTATCACTGTGGAGATAGAGGACACATAGCTAGAAATTGTCCCAGTCAGACTATAGGTGTGGTTGAAAGTGTTGCTAGCAGGACCTAGAGCCAAAACAGTATTGGGAGTAGTGACAGGGGAGTTAGGAGAGGCAGAGGCAGAGCTAGAGGCACTGGCAACAGAGATAGTGGCCACACTATTGGTAGTGGTATGAGGGGGGCTGAAGTACAAGTTACTCAGGAGCAGACCCATGCAAGGATATATAACATAACTAGAGAGGAGCCCCAGCATTGAATGACGTGATATCAGGTACGATATTGCTATTTGACATTGCGGCTTATGTTTTGATTCATCCTGGCTCTACACATTCATATATTTCATCAAAACCTGCATGTAAGATACCGGGAGAGAATAGCCCATTGGGATATAATTTGATGGTTTATTTGCCCGTGGAAAGGGGTGTGGTAGTGAACAGTGTTAGGAAAGGGAGCTTAGTGAGAATCGGAGATGTAAATTTACCTGTAGACCTTGTAGTGCTAGACTTGAAGGAGTTTGATGTGATTTTGGGGATGGATTAGTTAGCACAACATAAAGCAATAGTTGACTGTTATAAAAAAGAAGTGATGATCAAATGTTCCGGTGAATCATAAGTAATATTGTGGGAGATTGTCAGGTAGTACCAGTTTGTGTAATATCAGCCATAGAGGTAAGCCGATTGATGTTAGAAGGTTGTGAGGCGTATCTAGCCCATGTGATAGATACTGAGATGGTTAATCCTACTTTAGAGGAATTTCTGGTAGTGAGAGAGTTCCCTGAAGTATTCTCTGATGATTTACCAGGTTTGCCACCGCATAGGAAAGTGGATTTTGCCATAGAAACTCCCCTAAGAGTTGCCCCAATTTCTATTGCGCTGAATAGAATGGCCTTTGTGGAATCACATGAGCTCAAAAAGCAAATCAAAGAATTGTTGGGGAAAGAGTTTATCAAACCGAGTACTTCGCCCTGGGGAGCACCAATGCTGTTTGTAAAGAAGAAAGATGGGAGTATGAGATTATGCATCGATTATGGCCCAGTTAAATAGGGTAATAGTGAAGAATAAATATCTATTGCCGAGGATTGATCACCTGCTAGACCAGTTAAAGGGAGCTACAACATTTTCCAAGATCGATTTGGGGTCCGGATATTGGCAGTTGAGGATAGTAGAGAATGACATACGAAAGACAGCTTTTCATACTAATTATTGTCATTATGAGTTTTTGGTGATGCCCTTTGGGTTAACAAATGCACCAGCGGCGTTCATGGCGTTGATGAACCATAAAGAGAAGGAGTTATATGCTAAGTTAAGCAAATGTGAATTTTGGATAAATCCGGTGGTTTTCCTTGGGCATGTGATATCTGGTGATAAGGTTATGCTTAATCCTTTAAAAGAAAAAGATATTATCGAATGGAGAGTGCCAAAGAATGCAACTGAAGTTTGAAGCTTCTTAGGGTTAGCTGGATATTACAAGAGATTTGTTGAGGATTTATATATAATTACTGGTCCTCTAACCAAGTTGCTGAGAAACGGGGTAGGATTTCAGTGGATGAAACAGTGCCAACAAAGTTTTGATGAGTTCAAGAAGAAACTGACCTCCACTTCGATTTTGATTTTGCTGTCTGGTAGCGGTGAATATATAGTGTATATAAATGCTTCTAAATAGGGTTTGGGATGTGTGTTAATGCAAAACGGAAAGGTAATTGCTTATGCATCCCGCCAATTGAGAAACCATGAGTTAAATTATCCCACACATGAATTGGAGTTAGCCATGATTGTGCGTGCATTGAAGATCTGGAGACATTATTTGTACGAAGAAAAATTTTAGATCCTTACTGACCATAAAAGTTTTAAATATATCTAGAAGTAGAAGGAATTGAATTTGAGACAAAGAAGATGGATAGAACTGCTGAAGGATTATGGTTGCACTATTGACTTCCATCCCCGGAAGGCAAACGTGGTAGCAGATGCTTTGAGTAGAAAGAGTTCAAGTACATTAGCCAATTTGGGGTCTATGAATACGAAATTGGAGTCACAATCAGACGTTGCTATTGGAGATGAGGCCTATGAATATAAAATTGGAGGTTGATCAGGTAGCGGGTTTGTTAGCAGCCTTGTGACTTAAACCAGACTTTGTGGATCAAATCAAAGAACCACAGACCCGAGATCCTTTCTTATTATGGATGTTGGAAAGGATAACATAGGGTAAGAAATCAAACTTTTTGATATCAGTTGATGGAGTGATAGTGAATGGGGAACGAGTTTGTGTGCCTGATATAGATGGGTTACGAAAAGAGATTTTACGAAAAGCTCATAATGCACCATATGCGATGATAAAAATCGAAGGAAGATGGAGTATTAAGTAGGTGATAAGGTTTTCCGAAAGATATCTCCTTGGAGGGGAATCTTGAGGTTTGGCAAGAAAGAGAAGCTGAGTCCGAGATATATTGGACCGTATGAAACTATTGAAAGAATCGGACAATTAGCGTATCGACTAACATTACCAGCGGAGTTGTCATAAATACATTATGTTTTTCATGTTTCGATGCTACGAAGATATTAGTCGTATCCTAGCCACGTTATTCGTCAATCAGAAATAGAGATTTTTTAGGAGTTGATATGTGTGGAGGAGGCAGCAGAAATTTTGTATAGAAGTGTACGGAAATTGAAGATAAGGAGATACCAATGGTAAAAGTGAGATGGGGTCACCATTCCTCGAGAGAGGCGACTTGGGAGGTTGAGAAGAATATGAGAGAAGTATCCCTATTTATTCCATTGAAAGGGTAAGTTAGTTAAATTTCGGGGACGAAATTTTTATTAGGAGGGGAGAATTGTGATGCCCCAAAAATTATAATACATAATTATGGAATTAATTGATAAATTTTAATGAAACTTAGATAATTACTAAATAAATTATAGATTGGAGATGAAATGTAATAAAACTTGAACGGACTAAATTGAATTTCATTATAATACTTGAGAGCAAATTATATTAATTAAGAAATTAGAAAGGACGTAATGATAATTATAAAAAATATTAAATAAAAAAAAAGAGAAAGGAGTGTGGTGGGCCATCAGCTCACCCTCCGCCTCACTTTCTTTCTTTTCTTTATCACACATACACACAACACATGCGCACACGCGAAACATAAATTACCACACACACACTAATTACCACATACACACACTAAAACACAATTAGGAGTGCGGAGGAACAGGTACGTGGTTTTCTTATTTTAATTTATATAATTATATTATTTAATTAGTTTATTTATTACATGTTGTTTATATTGATCAATATATTATTTAATCGAAATATTTTACGAGTTTGGCTCTTTAAATTAGTATCGAATAAATATCACATTTGATATAAAAATAATATAGTTGGTTAATTAAATTATTAAATTTGTTAGATTTAATTATTATAATAGTTAATCTACACAATTTCATCAGAATGATTAACCAAATACATTATTCTATGTATTGTTGTTTCATTAAATTATATAGTAACGATAAATTGATAGAAAATTAATAGAAATATTTCGAAAATTATATTTAAGAAATAACTCGGGAATATTTTAACAAATGACAGGCATGAACTCCCGAGGTCGGGGATCTTCCTCTTATAGAGGAAGAGGTGGTCGAGGCAAAATACCTGAGATTATATCTCAGAATGGAAAACAAAAGCTCATAGCTATGGATTTATCACAAGATCCTGAATACCAGGCATTCTTGGAATATAAGAAAGGTCAGCAATCTCAAACTGAAGGGAATGATAGTCCCTCGTATGCCAAAATAATTGGTGATGAAGAATCTGAATCCAATAATATTGGATTTTCAAAAACCCAACATAAAGAAATTATATTTCTTTTGGAAGAAAAAGATTTGAAATGGAAAAATGATCCATGGGTTTTAATGCAAAGGTATTTGGATAATTCATCCTTACCAGCAAGGACTTATAAGTCCAGATATTTTTATGAACAAATACTTGTTCAAAATGGCTCATGTGAAATATCACATTTTACGAGCACAAATAAAGAAATTTATAATTTCAGTAAAATGATTATCAAGAAGGTTATACCTTTGGAAGATTGGGGAATTTCTCCTATGAAAGATAAAGAAATTTTGATCAATAAGTCAGCAGTAAAATATAATTACTGGGATTATTGTGATGCCTTTATGAAGGTGTTAGATTATGAGAATGATAAGCACAAACATTCCTGGTTTATAAAGGTTTGTGCCAATGTTTATAACACTGATATACCGCACTGGTTTATACACTGGTTTTACTATTTTGGTCCCACTCCAAATATTTTACCTGAGAAAATAAAATTCTTTTTTGATAAATGGGTGGATATTTCACCACAATTGATAAAGAAACAAGAAGCTAAACTGTTCATAGAGGGAATAGCCTCATGTTTCTTCTTCATTGAATTTTCAATACCTTGGATCTGGAAATGGACGCCAGAAATTGGTCAGACAGAGGCTGGAATTCCTTGCTTATACAGAATATCCCATATAAAATTTTGGGATAAGATGATGAAAACTGATCCTAATACAAAGGAAATATTTGGAAAAGAGACAATGGATCTCCTACAGACGAAAATTAGCGTCTATGAAAATCAAAAGGAAGATATTGCTACCCCATCTCCTTTCGATCATATCTCAAGAAAATTCAAAATGAAGTCAGAATTTCTGACTAAGGAGCAGATGGTTGCTGCATATGTGGAAGAGATGAAAAAGGACCTTATGGCACATTTTGGTGAGGATAATAAATCCACCAAATCAGATTCAACCATGGCATCCGAATTCATGCAAGATGCTCAAGATCCAAATGATGTGGAATTTGAGGATATTTTTGAAGCTATCAAGGAAACCTTGGTAGAAAAAATTCATAAGAAGGATATGGAAGAATCTTCCTCAAATCAGGCAAGAACTGGGAGAAAATCTGATTAAAGAAGGTATCAATGCATGATTATCAGTGTCAAATGACGCATTAATAAGCAATTAATAAGATGACGTAATCAATGACGTCAAAACAGACAAGAGGCCGGGAATCTCGGCTTTTCTACTATTCATTTTTGACTTTTAGTTCAATTATTATTGTAACTGTAGCACTTTTTCCAGAAATATCGGTCTTATACTGTGTAATACACGGTTTCTACTGTAGTTTGTAGGGCTAGACCCCTGTAGAATAGGATCCCTTGTATCCTATAAATACAGGTGTTTAGAGTGTTAAGGGCAGAACTTTGGAAGAAACCTCTCTTTTGTTTTCTCTCTTTCTCTTCTGCTCATGTGTTGAGTGATCCTTTCTCATTGTAATTCTATATATTGAAATAAAAGAAGTTTGCTACATAAGGACTACTGTAAGTTTTTACTCGCTTTATTTTAATTTCTGTATTTTATTTATTATCTTATTTTATTGTTCATGGATAGCCTTATAGGCTAACCGATTCATGTGTTGATTCCTAACTGTTAATTACACTAGCATGAATTTGGCATCATGAATAATTAGGACTCATCAAAATTATAGGTTGGATAATAATGACTGGCCTTGACATAAAAATTATGTTCTAAATATATGGCTCCTGGTAAGACCCCGGTCATAGCCGTGTTGAAGGCGTTTTTAGGGGCAGTTTGGAGTATTATATTTGGATATAAATTTTATGAAAGGTTGCCGGTTATTCATTATCTTGTAAAATTATCCTATCCCTGCCTGATGATCCTGGTTGTAATGTGGTTGTAATGGTATGGTAGTAGTAATTAATATGTTATGGATCAACACATGACTTTATTCATGCATCACATGAACATACTTAATAAGAATTCTAATATTAAAAATATTAAAAATGAGGAATATGATATACCTCAGAATTTGGATTTATTAAATAGATGGACAATTCCAAAAGTTGAACCGAGATTAATATATCAATTAGGAACTTTTGAAAAATTAGGATTAAAACAGGTAGTAAAAACTACTGAAGAATCTATCTCATTAGATAATGATGAAATGATAATAAGATTATTATCTGAAAAGGACATTAGTCATTATAGACAAACACATAAATTTCTACATATAGGACTTGTACAAATTGCATTTAAACCTTTAACTTTAGAAGGTTTACCAGAAAGCTTTATTGCAGCTTTAAGAGATGGTAGAAATTTAAATTGGAAACAATCCCTTATGGGCATAATACAATCTAGTCTGGCACATGGACCAGTTTATTTTAATGTATATCCAAATTTACAATTATCTTTATCTGATATTAATATATTAGATGCCTTAACATTAAATGTTAAAACTCATGGTTATGATTATATGCCTGGAACAGAAGTAATATGTATCTGTTATAGAATATATTATAAGCCTTTATTTACATTAAATCCACAATGTAAAAGAATTGATAAATCAAAAAATGAAACTATATTAATTGAGACTAATTTCAGTAATTCAAGTATTACTACAAGAAGACCTATTAAATGGGATGAAATAACTTTTCCAGAAAACTGGATAATTGAACAAGCTGTACCTAAAAGGCCACAAATACATGATCATAATAAAATTATAGATATTCTTCAAAATAACGAAGGAACTGTAAATATCAAATTTGAAACAAATTCTAAATCATTACTATTTCAGAAATGTAACTCAATGAGATCTTACATATCACCTATAGATTATAGGGTAGAATCTCCTATGCCTTCTAGAGCCTCTACTTCTCAAATAAGAGAAACAGAAATATTTACTCCTGTTACAGAAAAATTATATATTAACAGACAAAATATTGTAAGAGAAGCTAATAATCAAACTCAGGATAATAATGAGTTAGAACCGACTATGTCAGAAATGGAGTTTAATATTTAATGGATTATAGTTCTATTATAGATTTTAGCCCTGGCTCTCCAGCCAGAAAAATTATTTCAGAAGAATTTAAAGACGCAGGTTATAGCCAATTTAGAGAATGGTTTTTTCAAAGCTTTGATAAGCAAGAAATGTTATATTTTCAAGATGAATTTTATAAGGTTTGCAAAGAAAAAAATGCTTTAATTCCTTTTGCGACATGGTTTATTGATACATATGTAAAAAACTATATTTCTGTTATAGAAAGAAATTATAGACTAGAATCAGGGAAAGTTTATCAAGGTCTTTACCCTCCACAACAGTCTTTTCATATTGAAAAGAATGGAAAAATTCATAATTTTTCAGCCTTTTCTAAATTAATAGAAACAGACACCCTTACAGTAACCTGTAAGCATATTAATAATATGTTTGAACAACAAAATTATACAAATTTATTCCTTAATATTTTAGGAGAACAAATACAATCAATTCATAATAAAATTGAAATGATTATTAAAGCTATAAATAATATACAACCGGTCATAATAGAAACAAAATCTGAGGAAAAAGAAGCATCTCCTAGCTTTCAGCCTCCTCCAGTAATATCTGATTTCAAAATAAGACCCATACATGAATTAGAAAAAATGCTTGAAAAAAAATTCAGTAAATTAAGTATAAAAACTCTTGATAAAGAGTTACAGTATGAATTGATAGAAAATACCAACCATAAACAAGTTTTTAAAAACCAAATCAATAAAATTACTAACAAATGGGCTGATAAACCTATTCAAAGCAAATTCTATTATAATAGACCAACACCTATGGATGTTTTACATGAAGAATATACTGATACAATAGATATTAGTTATTCAGGTAATAAGATTTATGAATGGAACATAGATGGATATTCTAATAAACAGATTTATAACACGGTACATAGAATGCTTATGTATTCCACTATTTGCAAAAATAGTAATAATTCAGATAAAACTATTGCAGCAATGATTGTTGCTGGATTTACTGGACAACTTAAAGGCTGGTGGGATAATTATCTATCTCAACAAGATAAAGATAGTATTATCAATACTGTTAAACAAGAAAATAATAATTTAGTTGAAAATGCAGTTTATACACTTGCTGTTAATATTATTTAACACTTTACAGGAAGATTTAGTGATAATAGTGTGATACTATTAGAACTTTACTACAAAATCTAAGGTGTAAAACACTTTCAGACTTCAGATGGTATAAAGATACTTTCTTAAGTAGAGTAATGGAATTACCAGAATGTAATAATATACACTGGAAATCAAAATTTATTGATGGTCTACCTAGTCTATTTGCAGAAAGGATTAGAAAAAAATTAAGAAAAGACCAGATTAATATTCCATATGAAAGTTATACTTACGGAGCTCTAATAGATACTTGTATACAAGAAGGATTAGCTTTGTGTAATGAAATAAAGCTTAGTCAACAAATTAAAAAACAAAACCTTGATGAGAGGAAACAATTAGGACAATTTTGTCAACAATTTGGTTTAGAAAATCCTACTACTAGTAAGGACCATAAAATTAATAAGCCTTATAAGTCAAAACATAGAAGATATTCTCAGAAGCATATAGAGAAAAAGAATAAAAGAAAAGAAGAAAAATCTCAAAGAAAACCGAAATATTCGAAATATAAAAATAGATATTGTAAGATTTGCAAGAAATTAGGTCATACTGCAAAATACTGATGGACTAAAAAGAAGATTAATAATCTTGAAATATCAAATGATATAAAGAATATAATAATACAAACTTTACAAGAATCAGAATCTGAAAATACAGAAACAGAATCAATAAGTACTTCTGAATCAGAAGAAGAAGAAATATTAAATGTGTCAGAAAATGAAAATATTTCAGAATCAAGTTCAGAATGTGAACCTTGTAGCCTAGGACTAGCCTGTCCCAAAGAACTAAATAATATTAATAGTAAAAATGATATTGAAAAATCGGAATTGTATAAAATACTCTCCCAATTCTCAGAAATGAATATTAATGTTCTTACTTCAAATCATGCTTTTGAATTATTAAAAGCAATTAAAGATCCGAAATTAAGAATGCAAATTATTGATGAGATTAATACTGAATCCAGTACTTCTACTTCTTATAATACAGAAGAAGACTTAAATGGAACAATTATAAACCCAAAGAGATCATACAATATGAATGAGGTAATGAATCAACTTAGAAGTAAATATCAATATACAGAAGATAATATATCTCTTCAAAATTTATATAAAGAAATAAATAATCTAAAAGAAGAAATTAAAATATTGAAAGATAAAAATACTATTCAGGAATCTAGAATTTCTGACTTAGAAAATATTTCTAGATTAGAAAGTAGATCTCAAAATGATAATAAACTAAAAATAGATGAGCATAATATTTTCTCTGAAAACTTTTTATCAACCATAGAAATGGTTATATCCCAAAAATGGTATATAAAAATATCTCTTTTGATTGATAATCATTATACAAAATCATTCACAGCTCTTGTTGATAGTGGTGCTGATTTGAATGTTATTCAGGAAGGATTAATACCAACTAGATATTTTCATAAAACTAGTCATACTTTATGGCATGCTGGAGGTGATAAACTCCAAATACAGTATAAAATTCCTAAAGCTTTTGTCTGCATTGATAATAAATGTATTTCTCAAAGTTTTATTCTTGCTAAGAATATAACTAACCAAGTAATACTTGGGACTCCATTCTTACATAACATTTATCCAATAAAAAAGATTGATAGTAAAGGAATTATAGGAACTTTCCAGAATGATGATATATTTCTTGAATTTATTGTCGAACCATTTAGTAAAATGTTGCATAATATTTATGATAATATTAAAGCAAAACAGAACCAAATTAATTTCTTAAAACAAGAAATAAACATTATAACAATCGAAGAACAGTTGAAGAATCCTAAATTACAGGATAAAATTAGTTTATTAAAAAATCAATTTTCTTTAGAAATTTGCAATGATCATCCTAATGCTTTTTGGGATAGAAAGAAACATATAGTTTCTTTACCTTATGAAGATTCTTTTGATGAAAAGAATATACCTACTAAGGCGAGACCTTGTCAAATGAATTTTGAATACTTAGAATTATGCAAAAAAGAAATTGAATCTCTTCTACAAAAAGGATTAATAAGTCCTTCTCAATCTTCATGGTCATGTACTGCTTTTTATGTTAATAAACATTCTGAAATTGAAAGAGGTATTCCAAGATTAGTTATAAATTATAAACCACTTAATAAGGCATTAAAATGGATTAGGCATCCTATTCCTAATAAAAAAGATCTACTTGATAGACTTTATGATAGTTTAGTATTTTCTAAATTTGACTTAAAATCAGGATATTGGCAAATACAAATTAATAAATCTGATAGATATAAAACTGCATTTAATGTTCCTATTGGACATTATGAATGGAATGTTATGCCATTTGGTTTGAAAAATGCTCCTTCTGAATTTCAGAAGATTATGAATGATATTTTTACTCCTTATAGTACTTTTATAATAGTATATATTGATGATATATTAGTCTATTCAAAAACAATTGAAATGCATTTTAAACATTTAAATATATTTAAACGTCTAATTATACAAAATGGTTTAGTAATCTCTAAGTCAAAGATGGAATTATTCCAGACAAGAATAAGATTTCTAGGTCATATCATTGAAAAAGGAAGCATTATTCCTATTAATAGAAGTATTGACTTTGCTGATAAATTTCCAAATGAAATAACTGATAAAACTCAATTACAAAGATTTTTAGGAAGTCTAAATTATATTGCTCCTTATTATAAAAATTTAATAGAAGATACGGCTATCTTATATGATAGACTGAAAAAGAATCCTAAGCCATGGACAATTGCTCATACAGAAGCTGTTAAAAGAATAAAATCTAAAGTTAAAACACTTCCTTGTTTAATGTTAAGTAATCCAGATTGGAAAAAGATCATAGAAACTGATGCATCTGATATAGGGTTTGGAGGAATATTAACCCAGATAAATCCTGAAACAAAACAAGTATATCTTGTTAGATTCCACTCAGGAAAATGGAATGATTCTCAGAAAAATTATGCAACTATAGCAAAAGAGATTCTATCTATAGTCAAATGTGTTTTGAAATTTCAAGATGATTTATATAATCAAAAATTTGTGATTATGACAGACTGCAAAGCAGCCAAATTCATGTTTCAAAAAGATTTTAAACATGATGTTTCTAAACAAATGTTTGCAAGATGGCAGGCTCAATTAGCCCCATTCGATTTTGAAATATTCTATAAAAAGGGAGAAGATAATAGTCTTCCAGATTTCTTAACTCGGGAATATTTTAACAAATGACAGGCATGAACTCCCGAGGTCGGGGATCTTCCTCTTATAGAGGAAGAGGTGGTCGAGGCAAAATACCTGAGATTATATCTCAGAATGGAAAACAAAAGCTCATAGCTATGGATTTATCACAAGATCCTGAATACCAGGCATTCTTGGAATATAAGAAAGGTCAGCAATCTCAAACTGAAGGGAATGATAGTCCCTCGTATGCCAAAATAATTGGTGATGAAGAATCTGAATCCAATAATATTGGATTTTCAAAAACCCAACATAAAGAAATTATATTTCTTTTGGAAGAAAAAGATTTGAAATGGAAAAATGATCCATGGGTTTTAATGCAAAGGTATTTGGATAATTCATCCTTACCAGCAAGGACTTATAAGTCCAGATATTTTTATGAACAAATACTTGTTCAAAATGGCTCATGTGAAATATCACATTTTACGAGCACAAATAAAGAAATTTATAATTTCAGTAAAATGATTATCAAGAAGGTTATACCTTTGGAAGATTGGGGAATTTCTCCTATGAAAGATAAAGAAATTTTGATCAATAAGTCAGCAGTAAAATATAATTACTGGGATTATTGTGATGCCTTTATGAAGGTGTTAGATTATGAGAATGATAAGCACAAACATTCCTGGTTTATAAAGGTTTGTGCCAATGTTTATAACACTGATATACCGCACTGGTTTATACACTGGTTTTACTATTTTGGTCCCACTCCAAATATTTTACCTGAGAAAATAAAATTCTTTTTTGATAAATGGGTGGATATTTCACCACAATTGATAAAGAAACAAGAAGCTAAACTGTTCATAGAGGGAATAGCCTCATGTTTCTTCTTCATTGAATTTTCAATACCTTGGATCTGGAAATGGACGCCAGAAATTGGTCAGACAGAGGCTGGAATTCCTTGCTTATACAGAATATCCCATATAAAATTTTGGGATAAGATGATGAAAACTGATCCTAATACAAAGGAAATATTTGGAAAAGAGACAATGGATCTCCTACAGACGAAAATTAGCGTCTATGAAAATCAAAAGGAAGATATTGCTACCCCATCTCCTTTCGATCATATCTCAAGGAAATTCAAAATGAAGTCAGAATTTCTGACTAAGGAGCAGATGGTTGCTGCATATGTGGAAGAGATGAAAAAGGACCTTATGGCACATTTTGGTGAGGATAATAAATCCACCAAATCAGATTCAACCATGGCATCCGAATTCATGCAAGATGCTCAAGATCCAAATGATGTGGAATTTGAGGATATTTTTGAAGCTATCAAGGAAACCTTGGTAGAAAAAATTAATAAGAAGGATATGGAAGAATCTTCCTCAAATCAGGCAAGAACTGGGAGAAAATCTGATTAAACAAGGTATCAATGCATGATTATCAGTGTCAAATGACGCATTAATAAGCAATTAATAAGATGACGTAATCAATGACGTCAAAACAGACAAGAGGCCGGGAATCTCGGCTTTTCTACTATTCATTTTTGACTTTTAGTTCAATTATTATTGTAACTGTAGCACTTTTTCCAGAAATATCGGTCTTATACTGTGTAATACACGGTTTCTACTGTAGTTTGTAGGGCTAGACCCCTGTAGAATAGGATCCCTTGTATCCTATAAATACAGGTGTTTAGAGTGTTAAGGGCAGAACTTTGGAAGAAACCTCTCTTTTGTTTTCTCTCTCTTCTGCTCATGTGTTGAGTGATCCTTTCTCATTGTAATTCTATATATTGAAATAAAAGAAGTTTGCTACATAAGGACTACTGTAAGTTTTTACTCGCTTTATTTTAATTTCTGTATTTTATTTATTATCTTATTTTATTGTTCATGGATAGCCTTATAGGCTAACCGATTCATGTGTTGATTCCTAACTGTTAATTACACTAGCATGAATTTGGCATCATGAATAATTAGGACTCATCAAAATTATAGGTTGGATAATAATGACTGGCCTTGACATAAAAATTATGTTCTAAGTATATGGCTCCTGGTAAGACCCCGGTCATAGCCGTGTTGAAGGCGTTTTTAGGGGCTGTAGCACCCCCTACTCGCTACATCTAATCATTTCTATTTGATCCTTTCTTTAATCAAAATTCATTCTATAAGTAATTCTATTTCAATCAGTAAAATAAATTCTAATTTATCAATATAATATTATATGTCACAAAAGATAATATATACCACCAAAAGTAATATTTACCCTCACTACATGTTCTCGTGTACATAACCTCAAGAAAAATCATACCACAACTTTTAAACACAAATCCCGACAAAAGACCAAAATATTTACAAACTAATAATCAAAAACTTTGGCTTCAGAAGTCACGGCTGACCCACCTAATAAAGACAACGGCACCGCTCAAAGTCAATGTGGCTAGTCAGTGTGACCTATCTCCTGAAAAGTACGTGGCAAGGAATGAGCTGCCTACTCAATAAGTATAGCTGATCAGTTTATATATACATACAGGCAACAATTTCACGTACATGCAGTTACATCGACTAACAGTCATTGTCAATAGCAACAACAAATATAAGCAGTAATACCTATTCACAATTATAAATCAAGCTATGACACAATATTCAACATTATCGTTTATTAGTTAAGGGCCCCACTTACTATAATTGGTATACATCAGTCAATGGTTTCGCCGGCCATCATCATATCATATACAGCACAGGATACCCGTTGTGTGATATCCCCACACTCTTTTACTTCAGCTGTGTAGCAATATAGCACAGGACATCACACAAACATGGTACCCCCACACCACCCCAGTGTGTAGCTAACAAGCACAGGATATTCCCTGCTGCCCCGGAATACCCCGGTACCCTACGCGCCATGGTACCTAGCTTAATTCACATATTTTTCATATCTCAATATCAATCACATTTTCATAAACCATTGACTGTGTTTCCAACTAGGTAAGCATCATCTTTTATTTCAATTCACGATCATCATTCTTTTCTTTATAATAATCACTTCCTCAACAACAACTCCCAATTTGATTTCATCAACAATCAATTATATGATTATCACATAATCATATCCCGCATATCTCTACATTACCATTACATATCACATAGTAACAATTTCACCAATATTATGATAATCTAGCAAATAATCCACAACTAATTATATAAACAATCAATATACGAAAGCCACGCATAATAATATAAAGCCAAATCCACGTTCGCATCCAAGAAACCAATATATATATTTTATACAATACTACACATATAAATATATATATATATATAAATCCAATTAGCTATACTTACCGTAAATCCCCAAAATACTTCGATTCACGAGGGACTGCTCAACTCTCTATCTTGTCGTCACGTCCTATAATAAATTATAATACGTATAATCAATATATTTAATTTACCAAATAATTCATAAGAATTCACTTAATTAAACCCCTTATGTATTTATAACTATCATTTTTAATAACATTCGTAAATTATATTACCACTGAAACCTCCTTTCCCTAATTAATAACATAATATTTCTAAAATATAACATCCGAAGTATTTCTATGAATTTTCTGTCAATTTACCGTTGCTATACAATTTAATTAAGCAACAATACATAGAATTACATATTTGGTTAATCATTCCGATGGAATTGTATAAATTAACTATAAGGATAATTAAATCTAACAAATCTAATATTTTAATTACCCAACTATATCATTTTTATAGCAATTGTGATATTTAATTTGACACTAATATAAATAGCCAAAATCATAAAACACTCCGATTAAATAGTTCACCGATGGAATTGTATAAATTAACTATAAGGATAATTAAATCTAACAAATCTAATATTTTAATTACCCAACTATATCATTTTTATAGCAATTGTGATATTTAATTTGACACTAATATAAATAGCCAAAATCATAAAACACTCCGATTAAATAGTTCACCGCTCAATATAATCAACATTTAATAAACGGACTAATTAAATAATATAATTATATAAATTAATAAAAATTAAATTACAATTTCCGTACCTCTGTTTTCCGAATGTGTGAGCGTCGGTGTGTGTAAATGTGGGTGTGTGTGTTAATATGTAATTTCCCTTTCAATTCACATACTTATATATATATATATATGTTTAATAATTGGTGAGGCGGTGGCAGCACATGCCACTGCCCACCTCTTTTTTCCTTTTTTTTTTTTTATATATATATTATACTTTTGATAATTACCATTGTGTCCTTCCTAATTTCTTAATTAGTATAATTTACTTCCAAATATTATAATAAACTTCAATTTAATCCGTTCAAGTGTTAGTACATTCCAAATTCAATCTATAATTTATTTACTAATTAAATTTAAATTTTTAATAATTACCAATTAGTCTCCCAATTACGTGAAAAATTCTACGGACGTTACAGGGGCAGTTTGGAGTATTATATTTGGATATAAATTTTATGAAAGGTTGCCGGTTATTCATTATCTTGTAAGATGATCCTGATGATCCTGGTTGTAATGTGGTTGTAATGGTATCAGAGCCATGGTAGTAGTAATTAATATGTTATGGATCAACACATGACTTTATTCATGCATCACATGAACATACTTAATAAGAATTCTAATATTAAAAATATTAAAAATGAGGAATATGATATACCTCAGAATTTGGATTTATTAAATAGATGGACAATTCCAAAAGTTGAACCGAGATTAATATATCAATTAGGAACTTTTGAAAAATTAGGATTAAAACAGGTAGTAAAAACTACTGAAGAATCTATCTCATTAGATAATGATGAAATGATAATAAGATTATTATCTGAAAAGGACATTAGTCATTATAGACAAACACATAAATTTCTACATATAGGACTTGTACAAATTGCATTTAAACCTTTAACTTTAGAAGGTTTACCAGAAAGCTTTATTGCAGCTTTAAGAGATGGTAGAAATTTAAATTGGAAACAATCCCTTATGGGCATAATACAATCTAGTCTGGCACATGGACTAGTTTATTTTAATGTATATCCAAATTTACAATTATCTTTATCTGATATTAATATATTAGATGCCTTAACATTAAATGTTAAAACTCATGGTTATGATTATATGCCTGGAACAGAAGTAATATGTATCTGTTATAGAATATATTATAAGCCTTTATTTACATTAAATCCACAATGTAAAAGAATTGATAAATCAAAAAATGAAACTATATTAATTGAGACTAATTTCAGTAATTCAAGTATTACTACAAGAAGACCTATTAAATGGGATGAAATAACTTTTCCAGAAAACTGGATAATTGAACAAGCTGTACCTAAAAGGCCACAAATACATGATCATAATAAAATTATAGATATTCTTCAAAATAACGAAGGAACTGTAAATATCAAATTTGAAACAAATTCTAAATCATTACTATTTCAGAAATGTAACTCAATGAGATCTTACATATCACCTATAGATTATAGGGTAGAATCTCCTATGCCTTCTAGAGCCTCTACATCTCAAATAAGAGAAACAGAAATATTTACTCCTGTTACAGAAAAATTATATATTAACAGACAAAATATTGTAAGAGAAGCTAATAATCAAACTCAGGATAATAATGAGTTAGAACCGACTATGTCAGAAATGGAGTTTAATATTTAATGGATTATAGTTCTATTATAGATTTTAGCCCTGGCTCTCCAGCCAGAAAAATTATTTCAGAAGAATTTAAAGACGCAGGTTATAGCCAATTTAGAGAATGGTTTTTTCAAAGCTTTGATAAGCAAGAAATGTTATATTTTCAAGATGAATTTTATAAGGTTTGCAAAGAAAAAAATGCTTTAATTCCTTTCGCGACATGGTTTATTGATACATATGTAAAAAACTATATTTCTGTTATAGAAAGAAATTATAGACTAGAATCAGGGAAAGTTTATCAAGGTCTTTACCCTCCACAACAGTCTTTTCATATTGAAAAGAATGGAAAAATTCATAATTTTTCAGCCTTTTCTAAATTAATAGAAACAGACACCCTTACAGTAACCTGTAAGCATATTAATAATATGTTTGAACAACAAAATTATACAAATTTATTCCTTAATATTTTAGGAGAACAAATACAATCAATTCATAATAAAATTGAAATGATTATTAAAGCTATAAATAATATACAACCGGTCATAATAGAAACAAAATCTGAGGAAAAAGAAGCATCTCCTAGCTTTCAGCCTCCTCCAGTAATATCTGATTTCAAAATAAGACCCATACATGAATTAGAAAAAATGCTTGAAAAAAAATTCAGTAAATTAAGTATAAAAACTCTTGATAAAGAGTTACAGTATGAATTGATAGAAAATACCAACCATAAACAAGTTTTTAAAAACCAAATCAATAAAATTACTAACAAATGGGCTGATAAACCTATTCAAAGCAAATTCTATTATAATAGACCAACACCTATGGATGTTTTACATGAAGAATATACTGATACAATAGATATTAGTTATTCAGGTAATAAGATTTATGAATGGAACATAGATGGATATTCTAATAAACAGATTTATAACACGGTACATAGAATGCTTATGTATTCCACTATTTGCAAAAATAGTAATAATTCAGATAAAACTATTGCAGCAATGATTGTTGCTGGATTTACTGGACAACTTAAAGGCTGGTGGGATAATTATCTATCTCAACAAGATAAAGATAGTATTATCAATACTGTTAAACAAGAAAATAATAATTTAGTTGAAAATGCAGTTTATACACTTGCTGTTAATATTATTTAACACTTTACAGGAAGATTTAGTGATAATAGTGTGATACTATTAGAACTTTACTACAAAATCTAAGGTGTAAAACACTTTCAGACTTCAGATGGTATAAAGATACTTTCTTAAGTAGAGTAATGGAATTACCAGAATGTAATAATATACACTGGAAATCAAAATTTATTGATGGTCTACCTAGTCTATTTGCAGAAAGGATTAGAAAAAAATTAAGAAAAGACCAGATTAATATTCCATATGAAAGTTATACTTACGGAGCTCTAATAGATACTTGTATACAAGAAGGATTAGCTTTGTGTAATGAAATAAAGCTTAGTCAACAAATTAAAAAACAAAACCTTGATGAGAGGAAACAATTAGGACAATTTTGTCAACAATTTGGTTTAGAAAATCCTACTACTAGTAAGGACCATAAAATTAATAAGCCTTATAAGTCAAAACATAGAAGATATTCTCAGAAGCATATAGAGAAAAAGAATAAAAGAAAAGAAGAAAAATCTCAAAGAAAACCGAAATATTCGAAATATAAAAATAGATATTGTAAGATTTGCAAGAAATTAGGTCATACTGCAAAATACTGATGGACTAAAAAGAAGATTAATAATCTTGAAATATCAAATGATATAAAGAATATAATAATACAAACTTTACAAGAATCAGAATCTGAAAATACAGAAACAGAATCAATAAGTACTTCTGAATCAGAAGAAGAAGAAATATTAAATGTGTCAGAAAATGAAAATATTTCAGAATCAAGTTCAGAATGTGAACCTTGTAGCCTAGGACTAGCCTGTCCCAAAGAACTAAATAATATTAATAGTAAAAATGATATTGAAAAATCGGAATTGTATAAAATACTCTCCCAATTCTCAGAAATGAATATTAATGTTCTTACTTCAAATCATGCTTTTGAATTATTAAAAGCAATTAAAGATCCGAAATTAAGAATGCAAATTATTGATGAGATTAATACTGAATCCAGTACTTCTACTTCTTATAATACAGAAGAAGACTTAAATGGAACAATTATAAACCCAAAGAGATCATACAATATGAATGAGGTAATGAATCAACTTAGAAGTAAATATCAATATACAGAAGATAATATATCTCTTCAAAATTTATATAAAGAAATAAATAATCTAAAAGAAGAAATTAAAATATTGAAAGATAAAAATACTATTCAGGAATCTAGAATTTCTGACTTAGAAAATATTTCTAGATTAGAAAGTAGATCTCAAAATGATAATAAACTAAAAATAGATGAGCATAATATTTTCTCTGAAAACTTTTTATCAACCATAGAAATGGTTATATCCCAAAAATGGTATATAAAAATATCTCTTTTGATTGATAATCATTATACAAAATCATTCACAGCTCTTGTTGATAGTGGTGCTGATTTGAATGTTATTCAGGAAGGATTAATACCAACTAGATATTTTCATAAAACTAGTCATACTTTATGGCATGCTGGAGGTGATAAACTCCAAATACAGTATAAAATTCCTAAAGCTTTTGTCTGCATTGATAATAAATGTATTTCTCAAAGTTTTATTCTTGCTAAGAATATAACTAACCAAGTAATACTTGGGACTCCATTCTTACATAACATTTATCCAATAAAAAAGATTGATAGTAAAGGAATTATAGGAACTTTCCAGAATGATGATATATTTCTTGAATTTATTGTCGAACCATTTAGTAAAATGTTGCATAATATTTATGATAATATTAAAGCAAAACAGAACCAAATTAATTTCTTAAAACAAGAAATAAACATTATAACAATCGAAGAACAGTTGAAGAATCCTAAATTACAGGATAAAATTAGTTTATTAAAAAATCAATTTTCTTTAGAAATTTGCAATGATCATCCTAATGCTTTTTGGGATAGAAAGAAACATATAGTTTCTTTACCTTATGAAGATTCTTTTGATGAAAAGAATATACCTACTAAGGCGAGACCTTGTCAAATGAATTTTGAATACTTAGAATTATGCAAAAAAGAAATTGAATCTCTTCTACAAAAAGGATTAATAAGTCCTTCTCAATCTTCATGGTCATGTACTGCTTTTTATGTTAATAAACATTCTGAAATTGAAAGAGGTATTCCAAGATTAGTTATAAATTATAAACCACTTAATAAGGCATTAAAATGGATTAGGCATCCTATTCCTAATAAAAAAGATCTACTTGATAGACTTTATGATAGTTTAGTATTTTCTAAATTTGACTTAAAATCAGGATATTGGCAAATACAAATTAATAAATCTGATAGATATAAAACTGCATTTAATGTTCCTATTGGACATTATGAATGGAATGTTATGCCATTTGGTTTGAAAAATGCTCCTTCTGAATTTCAGAAGATTATGAATGATATTTTTACTCCTTATAGTACTTTTATAATAGTATATATTGATGATATATTAGTCTATTCAAAAACAATTGAAATGCATTTTAAACATTTAAATATATTTAAACGTCTAATTATACAAAATGGTTTAGTAATCTCTAAGTCAAAGATGGAATTATTCCAGACAAGAATAAGATTTCTAGGTCATATCATTGAAAAAGGAAGCATTATTCCTATTAATAGAAGTATTGACTTTGCTGATAAATTTCCAAATGAAATAACTGATAAAACTCAATTACAAAGATTTTTAGGAAGTCTAAATTATATTGCTCCTTATTATAAAAATTTAATAGAAGATACGGCTATCTTATATGATAGACTGAAAAAGAATCCTAAGCCATGGACAATTGCTCATACAGAAGCTGTTAAAAGAATAAAATCTAAAGTTAAAACACTTCCTTGTTTAATGTTAAGTAATCCAGATTGGAAAAAGATCATAGAAACTGATGCATCTGATATAGGGTTTGGAGGAATATTAACCCAGATAAATCCTGAAACAAAACAAGTATATCTTGTTAGATTCCACTCAGGAAAATGGAATGATTCTCAGAAAAATTATGCAACTATAGCAAAAGAGATTCTATCTATAGTCAAATGTGTTTTGAAATTTCAAGATGATTTATATAATCAAAAATTTGTGATTATGACAGACTGCAAAGCAGCCAAATTCATGTTTCAAAAAGATTTTAAACATGATGTTTCTAAACAAATGTTTGCAAGATGGCAGGCTCAATTAGCCCCATTCGATTTTGAAATATTCTATAAAAAGGGAGAAGATAATAGTCTTCCAGATTTCTTAACTCGGGAATATTTTAACAAATGACAGGCATGAACTCCCGAGGTCGGGGATCTTCCTCTTATAGAGGAAGAGGTGGTCGAGGCAAAATACCTGAGATTATATCTCAGAATGGAAAACAAAAGCTCATAGCTATGGATTTATCACAAGATCCTGAATACCAGGCATTCTTGGAATATAAGAAAGGTCAGCAATCTCAAACTGAAGGGAATGATAGTCCCTCGTATGCCAAAATAATTGGTGATGAAGAATCTGAATCCAATAATATTGGATTTTCAAAAACCCAACATAAAGAAATTATATTTCTTTTGGAAGAAAAAGATTTGAAATGGAAAAATGATCCATGGGTTTTAATGCAAAGGTATTTGGATAATTCATCCTTACCAGCAAGGACTTATAAGTCCAGATATTTTTATGAACAAATACTTGTTCAAAATGGCTCATGTGAAATATCACATTTTACGAGCACAAATAAAGAAATTTATAATTTCAGTAAAATGATTATCAAGAAGGTTATACCTTTGGAAGATTGGGGAATTTCTCCTATGAAAGATAAAGAAATTTTGATCAATAAGTCAGCAGTAAAATATAATTACTGGGATTATTGTGATGCCTTTATGAAGGTGTTAGATTATGAGAATGATAAGCACAAACATTCCTGGTTTATAAAGGTTTGTGCCAATGTTTATAACACTGATATACCGCACTGGTTTATACACTGGTTTTACTATTTTGGTCCCACTCCAAATATTTTACCTGAGAAAATAAAATTCTTTTTTGATAAATGGGTGGATATTTCACCACAATTGATAAAGAAACAAGAAGCTAAACTGTTCATAGAGGGAATAGCCTCATGTTTCTTCTTCATTGAATTTTCAATACCTTGGATCTGGAAATGGACGCCAGAAATTGGTCAGACAGAGGCTGGAATTCCTTGCTTATACAGAATATCCCATATAAAATTTTGGGATAAGATGATGAAAACTGATCCTAATACAAAGGAAATATTTGGAAAAGAGATAATGGATCTCCTACAGATGAAAATTAGCGTCTATGAAAATCAAAAGGAAGATATTGCTACCCCATCTCCTTTCGATCATATCTCAAGGAAATTCAAAATGAAGTCAGAATTTCTGACTAAGGAGCAGATGGTTGCTGCATATGTGGAAGAGATGAAAAAGGACCTTATGGCACATTTTGGTGAGGATAATAAATCCACCAAATCAGATTCAACCATGGCATCCGAATTCATGCAAGATGCTCAAGATCCAAATGATGTGGAATTTGAGGATATTTTTGAAGCTATCAAGGAAACCTTGGTAGAAAAAATTCATAAGAAGGATATGGAAGAATCTTCCTCAAATCAGGCAAGAACTGGGAGAAAATCTGATTAAAGAAGGTATCAATGCATGATTATCAGTGTCAAATGACGCATTAATAAGCAATTAATAAGATGACGTAATCAATGACGTCAAAACAGACAAGAGGCCAGGAATCTCGGCTTTTCTACTATTCATTTTTGACTTTTAGTTCAATTATTATTGTAACTGTAGCACTTTTTCCAGAAATATCGGTCTTATACTGTGTAATACACGGTTTCTACTGTAGTTTGTAGGGCTAGACCCCTGTAGAATAGGATCCCTTGTATCCTATAAATACAGGTGTTTAGAGTGTTAAGGGCAGAACTTTGGAAGAAACCTCTCTTTTGTTTTCTCTCTTTCTCTTCTGCTCATGTGTTGAGTGATCCTTTCTCATTGTAATTCTATATATTGAAATAAAAGAAGTTTGCTACATAAGGACTACTGTAAGTTTTTACTCGCTTTATTTTAATTTCTGTATTTTATTTATTATCTTATTTTATTGTTCATGGATAGCCTTATAGGCTAACCGATTCATGTGTTGATTCCTAACTGTTAATTACACTAGCATGAATTTGGCATCATGAATAATTAGGACTCATCAAAATTATAGGTTGGATAATAATGACTGGCCTTGACATAAAAATTATGTTCTAAATATATGGCTCCTGGTAAGACCCCGGTCATAGCCGTGTTGAAGGCGTTTTTAGGGGCAGTTTGGAGTATTATATTTGGATATAAATTTTATGAAAGGTTGCCGGTTATTCATTATCTTGTAAAATTATCCTATCCCTGCCTGATGATCCTAGTTGTAATGTGGTTGTAATGTATTAATTACTACTACCATGGCTCTGATACCATTAATAAATAAAATACAGAAATTAAAATAAAGCGAGTAAAAACTTACAGTAGTCCTTATGTAGCAAACTTCTTTTATTTCAATATTTAAGAAAATTAATAGAAATATTTCGAAAATTATATTTAAGAAATATTATGTTATTAAAAAGAGAAAATAAAGTTTTTAGTGATAGTTTCTTTTAGGGATGATATTATAAACGATAGTTATATATATATAAGGAGTTTGATTAAATGAATTCTTAAGAGTTAGTTGATAAATTAAATATATATTTGAAAAGCTTAGAAAGTGTAGTTATTCAAAAAAAAAAAAAAAAATAGAATAGAGGTTTGGACTTTAATATAGATGAAATATTAAAATATTGGTGGAATATGTATGAATATTATATAATATTTTATTTAGAGTTTATGATATTCTATATATATTGATTATACGTATAATATTCTATTATAGGACGTGACGACCAAATAGAGGGTTGAGCAGCCCCTTGTGTTAATTGAAGCATTTTGGTATTTGTGGTAAGTATAGCTAATTAAATATATATATATATATTTAAATGTGCAGTATTGTATATATAATATATATTGATTTCTTAGATTTGATTTTGAACTTGGATTTATATTTATATACGTTAATTTTGTATATTTGTTGTTTATATATTTAGTTGTGGACTATTTGTTGGATTACCTTAATACCGGTGGAATTGTTACTATGTGTTATATGTCATTATAATGTATGGACGTGTGAGTGGTATGATTATGTGATCGTATAATTGATTATTGCATTAAATCGAATTAAGAAGTTATTACTGAGAAAGTAATTATTATAGAGAATAGAATGATGAAGTTAATGGTGGTGCTGTTGTGAATTGAAATAAAAGATGGTGCTTATTTAGTTGAAAACATAGTCAATGATTTACGATAATGTGATTAATGATGATGTGGAAAAATAAATGAATTAAGCTAAGTACCATGACAAGTAGCGTACCGAGGCATTCCGGGTAGCGAGGAGTATCCCATGCTGTTAGCTACATATGGTGGTGTTGGGATGCCATATTTGTTGTGATGTCCTGTACTGATATTTCTATATACTGGAATAGAAGTTGGGGGATATCACATACAACGGGTATCTTGTGCTGTATATGATACAACATTGACTGGGATGATGATGACCGACAAAAATATTGACTAATGTACTCCAACTAGAGTAAGTAGGGCCCTTAGACAATAAAGATAACGTTAAATATTATGTCATGGATGGATTTACAATTATGGGTGTGTATTATTCTTTACATTTGTTGTTGCTATACGACTAATATTTTTTAATTGATGTGATTGCATTGTACGTAACTTGCTACTTGTGTGGATATAGATAGGCTTTTTAGCTATACTTACTGAGTAGGCATTTCGTTCCTTGCCACATGCTTTTCAGGAGATAGGTCACACTGACTAGCCACATCAGATTTTGAGCCATGCCGTTGTTCTTATTAGGTAGATCAGCTGTAACATCTGAAGTCGGAGTTTTTGGCTGTTTGGTGGTTAGATATTCTCATCTTTTGTCAGGTTTGTGTTTAAAATTCTGGTACTATTTTCCCTTAAGGCTATGTACATGAGGACATCTGGTGAGGGTAAATATAAATTTATGGCGGTATATATTATCTTTTATAATATTTATATATTATATTGATAAAATAGAACTTATTTCACGGGTTGAAAAAAAAATACTTATAGAATGAGTTGTAATTAAGGAAATGATGAAATACTGATAATTAAATGTAGTGAGTAGGGGGTGCTACACATCCAATGCACGCGAATAAATCAAATTAATTAATTAAGCCTCGTGCATCCAATGCACGCAATTAAGTCAAATTAATTAATTGAGCCTCGTGCATCCAATGCACGCAAGTAAACTAAATAAACAAAATTGTATTTTCTCAAACATTAAATCTATAATAATTTATATTTTCTATAAAATATGCATAAATTGAAAAATTCAATTTTTCTGAAAAACAATGAAAAACGGCCCAACCATCGGCCGTCAGCAACAGCGGCAGCCTAGCATCCGCACAGCTGGCCTGCGCGCACTACTTTCCTATGCTCGCTCAGCGCGCGTGCAGGCTCTTGCTCGGCTGCGCGCACGCCATACATTGCCCATCGACAGTGCACTACTACAATGCTAGTTTTTTTTTTTATTTTTACACATTAAACTGAAATTAAAATACGTATTTTATCAGAAAATCCAATTTTCATAAAATACTTAAAATCATTCAAAATTGCAAAAAATTAAACAAATTAATTTTCTCACATAATTGTTCAAGAATAAGCAAAAAATATATCATGCTTCAAAAGCAATAAAAAACGTATTATCATGCTTATTCACATAAAATCATAGCCCTTACATCGAATCGGACTCTGATACCACTTGAATGGCACCGTGAGGTACGAGTGGATCGGCCCGGGACTGCGCAAGCGAAAGCGGCGATAATAAAATATGCATAAATTAAAATAGAGACGCAATAAAATCATAATTCCAAGAGGTGTACCCTTGAAGTTCTCGGGCATTCGATGTAGTTAAATAATAAACGACTACATAATTAACGAGGTTAGTGGTTGAATAAATACGAGAGGTACTAAAACGCAAATCAAGAATTACCTCTTTCTTTGATTTACTTTGAACCACCTTCGTTTGATTCGTTTACACAAGATTTCAATGCAGAAATCGTCTAAAGTTGTGTCCAAATCACATCGAAATCGGGATCTCTTAGTTCTTTTTGCTAGAAAAAAACTATGGAGGAAATTACACACCAAGTGTGTATTCAAGAGGGGCGGTCGAGAGGTAGAGTTAGGGTGTAGAAAATTATTTTATGTATTATGTATTCATTTATTAGTTATTTCAAATAACTAATATACATATATATACTTTGAATGGATGCATTAAAATATATCTAGGTTCAATTAACATCCACAAAGTATTAAAATCCTTTATTCCAAATAAAGGATGACTAACATGGCCCTTTCCAAAAGTGAATTTCTTAGTCAATAATTTCCTTTTCTAACAATTTTCACCAATTTAATTAATGGGCTTGGGTCAATTTTAATTAATTAAAATACAAGGCCCAATTAATTAAATTTAATTTAATTAAAATATACTTAATTAAGTTCATCATATATTTAATCTAATTAAATATATGAGCCCAATAACCCTTTATTAAATAATAAGTCTAACTTATTAAATAATAAGGGCAAGCCTAATATAAATTAATTCAATTAATTTATCCTTGGGCTTATCCATCCAATGGATCCATTTCATATATAAGTAATCCAATTATTTATGGAATTAATTCCCAATTAATTCCTCATCCCTTCTCGATGATTTGTGTGTGAGTATTTAGATTCACCTTTCAGATAGACTTGGTCCAATCTCCACCACTATCATTAATTAAGTCCAATTTAATTAATAATTCTCGATCAATCCTTAATCAAGAAAGCCCCGTCACTATCAGTGACCGTCTAGCAAAGGTCCATGACACTAGAGACTAGGCGAAAATTCATGTGAACTTTTAGGTTCTTCCCAAGTCCATACGGGTACGGTCCTTCTGTCTACCGTCTCTCGGCCTTAGTTTAGGGCATAAAATTGGGCATCGGTTCTCATCTTAAATTAGGCGTCTATGCTTAATAATTGAGATCGCGTTACGCCAAGTTGCTCGACATACGAATCACTTCTTCCTATTAAACAATTGACTATGGCCATAGCTTTATCGAGTGTAGATGCATCTCCAAGTGCATCTGAGATACCTCTATCACGTTTTGACAGGGGACGGATCCTCTTCTTGGAACTCACCGTCCTCATTACATACTTTGAATGCACTAGGCAAGGCTTATGATGAACATGTTTGAGACACGATCACCTCTTGAACAAATCTAAGATACAGTCATCGCATGCACGTGACTGTCGTGAGTCCTCAAGTCTGAGAACAACTCCCGTACTATTGGAGCCGAGGACTCAAGTCATACTGACTAAGCCTATAAGGCTTGCATATGACAATCCCTGCGAGTTAGTTTAGTCGATTTGACACATAGCCAATTGACCTATTAGGATAGCATAGACCTCCCGTGTCTGTCGCCGATGAAACACAACAGTCACCAAATTAATGCGACTCTTAATGCAAGTCTCAATAGGACTCTCAATGCCCAGTTGTGAGGTCCTTGACTTGGAACATTTTAGACCTAATTCTAAACAGTTGATTTCATTCCAGCCATCCAATGCGCAGTCTAAGTGTTGCACTATTGTTAAGGTGGTCTGTGGATATCTATTGTGACGTCCAAATAGTGTTTGACGTAATTTGGTAAGCACAACAGACACGTGTGTCGAAGACGAATACTTACTATATTCATCGGGACAATATTTTTTAAATAAAGATTGCTTGAATGGTTCTCAAAACCGCCAATTCAATTGGCTTTTGATCACCCATTCCAATATCCAAGTCTCAAACCAATTTTAAATTCACGTTGAATGGTGGTGTGGTTTCTTGGAAACGTTCCAAACAGGCTACCATAACGGATTCCACCTTAGAAGCTAATACAAAGCGGCTTCAAAAGCAGCTAAGGAAGCGATTCGAATGAAAAACGACATCTAATAGTTGGGTGTAGTACCTAGCATTGTTGAGCCGGTGGTTATCTTCTACGTTGACAACGGTTGATAGCACAAGCAAACGTCACCGAAATCTCATCACCGTTGTAAACACATTATTAGATGCCACCATCTACTTAGAGAGATAGGGAGCATAGGTGACGTTCAGATGGACCGAGTCAACTCCGCAGAAAACACAACAGATCCAGTAACTTAACCAGTGTCACAAAATTGCTTATATCCAGCATCTTGATAAGATGGGATTGAGGTCGATGGGTGATTGGCTTCAGTTCAATTGGGAGATTGTTAGAATTGGTGACCAGAAACCCAATTAGATTGGCTTGGATGTAATCTATTTTGACAATACACGATATAATGTAATATTATTTAGTTAATAAAAATGAGTGTTCACTATTGGCCTTATCTTTGTGGTGCTAAGTTATAATGTTTAAATTTTCTAACATCACAACAAAGCCCACAGACCATTTAGACAACCCATGTAGTTGGACCGCGTTCACGCCTTGTAAACCTGTGGCCACAGTGGTTGATCGAATAGGAAACAGATTCTTATGTTGAGCAATTAAGTGTAATGCGGTCTCATGTATTAAAGCTTAGATGCCTAGTCCAGGATGAGAACCGACAGTAAATTTCATACTCTAACCTAAAGTTGGGAGATGGGAGACAGAAGGACCGTACCTTCAAAGAATTCGGAAGCTTAAATGCTCACACATGTATTCACCTAATTTCTACTGCCATGAACCATTGCAAGTTGACCACCCATTGTAACGGGTCTTCTTGATCAATGGGTGATCAAGGATGATTAATTAGATTACATTTAGTTAATCATCTGTATTCACACTAGCCCATGTTTAGGTAGGGTGAACCTAAAAAATCACACATAAATCACCTAGGAAGAACAATGAATTAATTAGAAATTAATTCCAAAAGGTGTAAATAATTGCATTATCTATTGTGGGATGATCCATTGGATGAATAGTCTAAGATTAAAGTAATCAGATTAATTTAATTGAGCATGTCTTAATTAACTAATAAAATGAATTTATTAATTAAGAGACATTTTGGGCTTGTGTCTTTAATTGGATTAAATGACATTGGGCTGAATTTAGTTTGAATTTTATTAAATTGGATTTAATCAAACTCGTTGGGCCTTGAATTTATTTTAATTTAATTAAAAGAAATTTGGTCCACTAGTCTTCTATGATTTGTCTCTATCTTTATTTTCATATTACGCCTGAGAACACCAAAGGAACACCCCTTAGTTGGACCGTTTAATTTTTTTTATGTATGAGTTTAACATTTTACTCTCTCGCTTGCTTCCGCTAGCGCGTTCTTGGGCCGATCAACTATCCCTTCAACCACACCGTGGAAGATGGATCTAACGCTCTTGCTACAAAGAATTAGATCTGATGGAAAGAAATTGAATCGTTTTGCACTATGGATTAGTGTAAATGATTTCTTCTCATTCTCAACTTGAACCTCATTCAAGGAGGACTCAAAATCCATGGAGAAAAGGAGAAAAATTCATGGCTTTCAGCCACAAAGAGAAAGGAGCTTGATTTGGAGAGAGAAAAAGAACTTTTTGACATAGTGTTGCAGTGTGTTTAAAAGGCCTAGTTTTTTAAACTCCACACACTTAATACATAGATTGGGCTTGTTTTAATTTGTCCAATAAATTAAATCAAATCCAATAATAATCTATTGGGCTTATTATTTAATTCAATTAAATATAAAACCTAATAGAAATCTCATGTAAATATTTAATCCAATTAAATATATACAAGCATAAATATGCATAATTAGTAAATCTAATTTATTAATCAAGCCCAAATAATTAATTAGTCATATTAATTAACTTAAGTCTATCTTCATTAATTAATGAATCCAATCCATTAATTAAACAAGTCCATGTGCTAATTAATTAATGAATCCAGTCTATAAATTAATTAGCTCAAGCCTATTTTAAATTAATCTAATTAATTTAAAAGGCTAAGTCCAGAATTTAATTAATCCAATTATTGGGCTATCCATCCAATGGATTATCCCTAATAAATGATTTCATCATTTATTTTTCTCCATGAATTAGTTTAATTCAATTAAATCAATTTGTTTCTTTCAAAATTAATTCCAAATTAACTCCATTGCTTCCATAGTGAATCAGTGATTTGTGTGTGACTTTTTAGGTTCACCCTCAATCAGACCTGGCTTGTGACCCAAAAAATTAATTTTGTTTTATTTAATTAATTCTTTCATATTATCCCATATCCAGAAATGTTCGTCATCATGGGTGGCCATCTAGCAAGGATCCATGTTACTAGAGTTTAGGTGAATTGTGGCATGAACATTTAGGCTCTGAATTTCATACGAGTATGGGTCTACTATCAATCGTGTATCAGCCTTAGCCTAGGGTATGGAATTGGGCGTCGGTTCCCATCTTGGACGAGGCAACTATACTTATAACTTGAGTCCTTGTTTATCCTACTAATTGAACACAGAAATCTATCCCATTCATTTAGCTATTGTGGCCATAGATTTTAAGGCATAAACGGGTCTGAAAACTTATAGGAGATACTACTATCACAGTACTCACAGGGTGGATTCTATCTTGTAATTCACCATCCCTCTATATGCTTCGACTACATTGGAAAAGACTTATGATGACTATACCTTATGACACAGTTACCGCTTGCCATATCCAAGATACAATCTTCGTATGCACACAACTGCCATGATTACTCCAGTCCGAGGACTAATCTCATACGATCATATCAAGAATCCCAACTACACCGACTAATCCTTAAAAGGCTTCTATATGATGTTTTCTAGGAATCAATTTAGTTAGTTGACTATCTCGCTAACTAACCTACTAAAACAGCATAGATAACCTACATCTCATACCGATGAAATCCTACTGCAATACTTAATGTAAGCCTTTATAGGAACCTCGATACCTTGTCTCGATGTCCTCAATTTGGAACAATTTAAATCGAGCCTCAGAAGTTCATTTCATAGCTGGCAAACCTATCCACAACCTAACTCCATGGGTTTAACCTTTCTGTATGTGGGCATTTTGTTGTGATAAAACCCCGTTCCACGTAAGTTGTAAGCACAACAAAAAACGATGCTAGCTTAATGAATTCTTATCGTATTTGTCAATTTAATATTATTTGATAAAGATTGGTGAATGAAAAACAACCATTCTAATTGACTTTTGGGATTATCCTCGATTTAGAGAATCAGGGCTATATCTTGGATAAGTCGCTCCTAACGGCCTTGCTAGAAGGATCCTTGCCTGAAGAATGTGTGACGTTCGAAAAGGTAACAAGTCCCCTATACAAATCATGGGGTCAAGATGCTATCTCTAGTGGAGAAGCTCAAAAATCTCAAAAGTGGGCTTGATAATAACAAATACATCGATGTGATCCTCCAGTCACTTTCTCCATCCTACAGCCTATTTATTATTAACTAGAACACAAATGGATTTGGGAATTCTACTCATGAGTTAATCAGTATGTTGGTCTAATATGAGGCAACGGTAGCCTGTGGTATTGGTAGGAAAGACATCAACCTCAAAACAGAAAGGTAAGATGGTCAGATGCTAGAAGAGGAAGAAGGAAAAAGGGAAGGTTGTCGCAGCCACTGCTAGCACTCCAAGCTCCCCTATTAGCCCAGTGGAAATTGGTGAAGGAAAAGGGAAGGTTTGTGATTCACAACGGTTGAATGCAAACGTTGTCTGTAAGAAAAATGGCATTGTAAAAGGGAGTACCCACAACTCCTATCAAAACAAATATGTTTATGATTGAAGTGAATATGCTAACTAATTCTGCTTCTTGGATATTGGATACCGGTTGTGTAGCTCACATCTACAATAACTTGCAGGTGCTAGAAAGAAGTAAAGGACTAAGTAAAGATGAGATGATCTTAAGGTTGGGCAATGGCAAGGTCGTTTCTGCGAAAGATATGGGATTTGTGAACATCGTCATTAGTGATCGTGATCGGATCGCATTAACACTCTAATTGGATTATGAAACATAAACAAAAATTCGATAATCATGATAACGGACAGATTTGGCATGCGAGGCTAGACCATATGTCTCAAGATAGGATGAGAAAGTTGGTAGACTCAAAAAGTCTATAGGTAGACGATTTGGATAACCTGCCAACTTGCTTGTCCCATCTAAAAGGCAAAATGAATAAGAAGTCTTTTGTTGGACAAAGCACGCTTGCCAGCAATCTATTAAATTTGATCCATATGGACGTCTATGGACAACTAAATACTCCGATTGGAGGTGGATACTCATACTTCATAACCTTTACCGATGATCACTCACGGTATAGCTATGTTTACCTTATGAGGTACAAGTGTAATGTTAGAATAGGTGATCAAAAAGTCAATTGAATTGGCCTTTATGTAATCTGTTCTGATAATTTCGATGTAATTGTAACATTGTTTATGAATAGAGTGAGTATTCATTATTTGGCAATTGTATTTGTTATGCTCAATGATTATGTTTATATGCTTAACATCACAACAAAGCCCACAAACCAAATTGTACAACCTATGTAGTTGGGCAGTGCATTAGATGATGGCCATGAAACCAACTTTTAATGGTTAGGTTTGAAATGTTCCAAGTCGAGGATCTCGAAAATGGGCATTGAGAGTCCTATTGAGACTTTCACTAAAGTTACATACATTGAATGAGTGTCGTGTTTCATTGGACGTGTATGCAATTTTAGTGGGTGGTTGACAAGGTTGTCAAGCCGACTGAACTGACTAGTGGAAAGTCATCACATGAAAGCCTTGGAGGCTAGGTCGGTATGACTAGATCTTCCTGGCTCTGATAGTATGGGATTAGTCCTTGGACTTCAGGAACCATGGCAATTGCATGCATATGATGGTTGTATCTTGGATTTGACGAAAGATAACTGTATCTTGGATATGGTCATTACAAGTTTTGTTCAGTGCAATTAGAATATGTAGTGAGGACGGTGGGTTCCAAGATAGAATCCGTCATATGTCAGTATATGACAGTCGAGTCTCTTATGTGCTTTGAGATGGTTCTAAAAGAATCAATATGGCCCTGAAACACGAAAAAAGCGTGAAATAAAAATTATGATTAAAACGGTTTAAAAGGGTGTTCCCTTAGAAATATTTGGGCGTTCAGTGTTTCTCAAAAGCATAATAATAAATAAATAAACATGCTAGATAAGTGGCTAGAGGATGAAACAAAAAGCATACAAACAAAATATGAAACTTTACCTTTCGTTTATATAGTTGAGCAGCAACGTGCGTTGTTTCCTTTACGTTCTCCCGTTCACTTTACGATCCAAATTAAAACCCCTCTAATTTTTTCACACCATACTAAAACATAGATATAGTTCTTTTCTATTACTAGATGGAATAAAGAACAAAAAGAGAAACAACTCCAAACTAACAGTATTGATTAGGGCTTTTTGGAATGTTTTAAGTTCTAAATTGAATCTAATTCAATATAGAACAAAAAAGGAGAACATTTTTGGAGAGAAAGGAGAGCAAATTTCGTAGCTTAGGTGATGGTTCTACATGATATGTGTATAGTTTTGTATATTACGTATAATTGAATTCAAAATTCAGTAACTACCAAGTTTGCCTCCAAGGCATTGATACACACATGCATATAACCTCCAACCATAATGAAATAACCACTCCATTATTTTCATCATGGTGAGGAGTTTGAATTCCTTCTTAACTGGCTACAACCTCCTCAAACGGGATTGGACTTCAAATATGCACCGGGCTTGATTTAATCAAATTAAATCAAGCCCAACCAGAGTCCATTGGACAATAATTAATTAAATTAATTTTAGCTCAACTAAGTTCAAAGATTCATTTAATCATAATTAAATAAATCAAAGCCCAAATACTAATTAATTGATCCAATCAATTAATTAAGCCAAACCTTATAAATTAATTGGGCGTCGGTTCCCATCCTGAACCAAATAGCTATGCTTAGTACTTGAGAGGCGTTTACTCTATTGATCGACAGAGGAAATCATTTCCTATTCGACCACTCGTTACGGCCATAGACTTAGAGAGTCTAAACTATCTCAAAGCACATAGGAGATATATCCATCATATACTGATAGGGGACTGATTGTGATGCCCCAAATATTATAATATATAATTGTACGATTAATTGGTAAATTCTTATGAAACTTAGTGATTAGTAAATAAATTATAGGTCATAATTGAAATATAATAAAATTTGAACGAATTAAATTGGAGTTCGTTATAATATTAGGGGGCAACTTATATTAATCAAGAAATTTAGGAAGGATGTGATGGGTATTTTGAGAAAAGTTTAATTAAACAAATAAAATAATAATAATAATATATATATATGTAAGTAATATAATATATATATATTAGTAACTTATATATATACTTGTAATTAGAGAGAGAGAGAGAATTGAGAATGGGAGGTGGGGCCATCGCCCCCGCCACCTCACTCTCTCTTTCTCTTTTTTTTTCTTTGCCTTTGATACACACACACAAATACACAGCACACAACACACACCATTTTCAACGGAAAGAAAAAAGGAAAAACCGGAGGTACAGAAGTTATAATTATAATTTTTATTAATTTATATAATTATATTTTTTAATTAGTTCGTTTATTAAATACTGATTATATTGAGTGATGTACTATTTAATAGAAATATTTTACGAGTTTTGCTATTTAAAATAGTATCGAATTAAATATCAAATCGGATATAAAAATGATATGATTAATTAGATTATTAAATTTATTAGATTTGAATAATATTATAGCTAATTTATATAATTCCATCGGAATTGTTAACCAAATATGCAATTCTATGTATTATTATTTAATTAAATTATATAGTAGCGATGGATTGATAGAAAATCCGTGGAAATATTCCGAAAATTGTACTTAAGAAATATTATGTTATTAAAGCGATAAAAAGGAGGTTTTTAATGATAATTTAATTTAAGGATGTTATTAAAAATGGTAGTTATAAATATATAAGGGGTTTGGTTAAATGAATTTCTATGAATTACTTGATAAATTATAAATATCTTTATGAGGCCTAGAGTGTCTAGTTACTAAGAAGAACTAGAACGAAGATCTATATTTTGATAGAAATGGAATATTAAAGAATTATTAGAAATTCTACGAATAATATTTAATATTATAGTTAAAAAAATTACGATATCCTCGATATATTAATTATATGTGGTATAACTCATTATAGAATACGGAGGTAAGGTGAAAGGACTGACAATTATCGATTAAGTAGAAAAAATTGTTGTTAACTCAAGGTAAATAAATAGTTAGTATTATCTACATATGTTCCATTTATTTATGGTATTACTTCTATACAAATCTATAATTCATGCTGAAGTTGATTTATCTAAAATATATGAGTGATGGATGATTTACTTTGATTGACGATATTATGTACGTAGAATGAGAAAGTACATTGAAATATTATTTTGTTGTTTGATGTGTTGTGAGTGTCTGAGAATGAGAATATATTGATATATTATTTTGCGTTACTAGTTGCTTACAAGAATGGTAATATGTGAAAATGAGGGAGTGGTGGAAATTGAATATAATTGTGGTGTGAATACCCTTTGATGTGTTGAAAAGCCTGTAAGGCAAAATGAAATGAAAAGAGCTATGATGCGATATGAGAACGAAATGAAATGAAATGAGCTTTGATGTAATATGAAAAGAGCTATGATGCGATATAAAAGAGCTATGATGAAATAAAAGAGCTATGATGCGAAATGAAAGAGTAATGATGTAAATTGAAAGAGCTTTGATGCAAAATGAGATTAATGAGTCGGATGTCAAGGGGATTTACTTGAATTTATACAACGGTGAGACTGAGTTGATGAAAAAAACACGATATCACCTTCTGGTAAGCAAACTAAAAGAAAGGGAGTTTAATTGGTTGTTTTATTGCGAGTTAGTTAATGTGGTGCGATGAAGCTCATTATGTTGAAATTAAATTGACTGTATTCCATGCGTGTATCCTACTTATCTCCCAAGCAACTGGTGCTCCCCTAGGGTTCGAGATAAAATTCCTGCAAAGTCAATGAATTTTTTAATGACCGCTGCTGTTAGTGGGAAAATTTGGAGCCAAAAGCACACCAACTCCTGAATAACTGAGTGAATGAGTTCTAGTCAGCATGCGAATGATAGGGATTTAGTCGTCCATTGGGATATGCATTTGGCAATCTGGTCCTGAAGCGGTGAATAGTTGGTTATTGAAAGCCGCTGCGCCACTAGGGCAATGCCAAGGTACCGGATAGGTATCTCTCCTCTCACAAACTCTGTCCGAGCAAGAATCCTGTCAAGCTCGTCATCTTGGATGCCTGCTGTAAATATGCATGATTTGGAAGTATTGATGGTGAGGGCGGAGGAGTCCCTGAAGTCTTGGAGGCATTCCATCAAGATGTAAATAGATGGAAGGTCATCTCAGGAGAAAAGCATAAGATCAACGACAAAGAGGTGTGTGATCTTCAACTTCTCACCTTTGGGATGGAAGTTAACGTAAAAAATGGATATTTTCCTCTTGATCAGCCGTGAAAAATACTCCATAACAAGACGGAAGAGGGCCAGTGACATTGGGTTTCCTTGCCTTAGACCTTTCTTCCTCGAAAAAAATCCATGGAGGGCCGTTCAAAGCCACTAAAATGGAGGAAGTTGAGATGCATTCCATAATCCATGATATAAAAAAGTTGAGATGCATTCCATAATCCGTTCAAAGCCACAAAGCACCGATAATAATTCGCCAAGCCGAGAAATGACCGCAAGTCATGAACATCGATCGGCGGTCGCCAATCATCAATAGCCTGCACTTTCTTGGGGTCCATCCTAATACGCCTATCTCCATAATGTGCCCCAAGAAACAGATAGTTTCCTGAGCAAACGAGCACTTCGACACCTTCACATGTAGCTTGTGCTCATGGAGTCTCATCAAAATCTGCCACAAATGGTTTACGTGCTCTGCCAAAGTTCTGCTGTAGACCACAATGTCGTCCAAGTAGACTATAAATCCATCAAGAAAACCATGGAATACCTGGTTCATGAGGGTGCTGAAGGTTGCAGGAGCAATCATCAGGCTGAAAGGCATGACAAGAACTCGAAAGCTCCATACCTTTTGACAACTTTCGTCTTCGCCTCGTCGATCTCCTTGATTCGGACCTGCCGGTATTGCCCTCAAGTCTACCTTTGTAATATAGTTCGCCAGACTTAAATGGTTGAAGCAATCTGCCACCAACAGTATAGGATACTTGTTCTTCACAGTAATCTTATTTAGTGTTCGATAGTCACAACACAAGCATAGGAGCCGTCTACCATCTTCTGAAATAGGACCGGCGCTCCATACGACGACTTAATAGATTTGATGATTCTGTTCTTCAGCATATCCTTCAACTGCTTCCTAAGCTCAGGTTGCGACATCCGGTACGGTGCCCTAGCGGGAGGTTTCGTGCCTAGCATCAACTCAATCTCGTGATCTACTACCCTCTTCGGCAGTAGCTTCCGAGGCAGCTCATCTGGTATCACGTCCTCAAAATCTCTCAACAACCTTTTTATCTCACCAGGGATGAGCGCTAACGCTCCTCTATCTCCTCAAAACGAAGAGTACACAAGTAGGATGGATAATTTCGCATGCGCCCCTTCTCAAACTACATGGCCGACAGATTCTTCTCTCTTGTGCGCCAGGCTAATGTGGGGGTGATACACCATTTTGCTCCCATCATCATCAGTGAATCAACATGTTGTAAGATCGTTGTACGTGTATCCCGCAAAAATTCAAGCCTGAGGATGAGCTTGAAGTCGTCCATCACCACGACAGAAAGTTGGTTGCCCTCATAAGGACCCACCTTAATCAGCATAGATTTGGCCACACCAGCAATGGGTTGTGCGTCTGAGTTGATCGCCTTCACTCGCCCAACTCCTTTCTCCAGCACGAGCCCGAGTCTCGCCACTTCGGCGCTAGCAAGGTAGTTATGAGAGGCTGCAGTATAAATCATGGCACAGATGGACTTGCTATGAATTTTCACATCAACAAACATCAACCCTTTCTTCCTAAAATTCTGGGGTTGTACTTCTTACTTACTCGCGGTGAAAGCCGGCGCAATCCTTCTCGCAAGGGGTGGCACAACCTTCTTTGCTGCCACCGTGGACAACGTACTACACCATTCAGAGACGACGCCCAAGTTGTACTCATCCTCATTTGAGCCATTCCCGCCATTGTCGATGCTTGTGGCTCCACAACCTTCACGGGGGATGCCTTGTCGGTGAAGGTCGCCAGCGCATTCAACCACTGTTTCTTCGGGCAGTCCCGAAATCTATGCAGACCATCACATAGGAAACACCCGCTGCTCCTCTGTGGAGTCCCTTGCCTGTTCTCCTTGGGCTTGTACCTGCCTGAACTGCCCTGCGAACTACTTTGAGATTGGGGCTTCTAATCTCCCCCACATCTATTGGAATTACTCCTGAACGATCTCGCCCAACCCGGCTTATTCTATGCGGGGCTAGGCGTCGTCTACCTGTCCCTTCGAAGTTGAAATCTTCCAAGCATTCAGCTGCTATCATAGCCGACTCAAATCAATCACCCATTGGCGCTGTAGCTCAAGACGCGCCCACGATTTCAAGCCTTCCATGAAAGTGAACAGCTTATCCTTCTCTGACATGTATCGGATATTCAGCATTAGCACTAAGAAAGCTTTCACATATTCCAGCACGGAACCTTTATGTTCTAACTTCCGCAATACCCGCCTGCGATTGTACTCGACGTTCTACAGGAGGAACTGCTCTCGGATCGCCTCCAAAAGAAAGGCCCACGAGACGCTGTCAGCGAGTCGGAAATCCAAAGCTTAGCACTGGGTCTATGAGCAACAATAGGGGCGTTACTCACTGCATGTTGGAGTAGGCTAATGATCACCTCCGACATTTATCCAGCTCCGAATTCAGCACCGTAATCTCAGATTTGAGGGAAGAGACCTTCTCCTCCAATTTTGTCAACTGGGAGTAGTTCGTCCTCCAGGTTCTCAGCTCGCTCGCTAGGCGATGCTGCATGTGGTGGGCTCTACGTATCTTGCCCCAACATCCGTGCAGCAGGATTCACTTGGGTCATCAAAACTCGCCTCGGCCTCATGATGGCACGAGGCTCTGATACTAATTCTCATGAGGCGCCTACCGCAATGCGCACCATGTGGCTAGTAGTCCGCTGACTACTTCAGCCAATCGCAACACACTTCCACTCGACACTAACGTAGCGCACCGACAGGAATCACAATTACGAGATCAACAAACGCAATGACAACAAATTGCACACGCAATTTCAGAAAGGCAATTTTATTAATGCTGAAAAATGCGTATACAGTAGACAATGATGATAGAGCAAAGGGATCGCCTTGATTGGGACTCTAACACGTCACTTAACCAGGTTTCTTGTACTCGTTCCCCCCTATAATAGGTTTAAAAATAAAAATCCTATTTAGAACACTAACATTAAAATAATTGAAAAACACACCTCAAGAGGCCTAACGTCCCCTGAGCAATCTAAACAAACTAAAGCAGAAATAACATAGCAGAAATAAAGGACCAACGCCTAAAACTCTAAGACTGCGGATGTCGAGCGTTTGTCGGCGAGGTTGTTTGGTCGGTCATGTAGAACGGTTGAGTGGCCGAAGTGTGCGTCAAGAGTGCTAAGTTCGTGGGCAGCCCGTGACACCGAGGAATAGGAATCCGCATTATCAAAGGATTTCCTGCGATTATTTCTAATATGGCATGAGTCAATCATCTGCTTTGGCATCTTATTGAACAAAAAGGGTGTTCCTCCATTGATCAGGAATTTCAATTTTCAGGAAGTATCATGATCATCCAATAAGAAGGGTTTTCATTTTTTCAAATGAACAATTTGAATACCTATTTATTCTAACAATTGATTGCAGAGTTGATCATTTGGACCTTTCAATTTAAAGATGTAGATCTCGAACGGGCAGGTAGTGACAATAAATAAAAATACCGGACTCTAGGAGTCTGGTAATTGGAATAAGTACAATCTAAATCAAATGGACTTCTAGAAATGGAATAAACCTCTCAATTGTTCGCACACACACTACACACACTGCATTAATTGTACCTTGCTGCCGTCGCCGGCCGCCAGAATTTTTCTTCCCACCGCCACTTTGCTCGCCATCAGAAGACCGTCACCTCCATACTGCGCGTGTGGCTGCTGGAGAAGCGTCGTGCCGTAGATCAGCAATTGAAGCAGGTTCACAGTTTTTTGCCCTGTTTCTCGCCGGATTCTTCTATCGATTTCGTCGCCGTTCTGATGGCTTTCAAACTGCCATTTATATCAATCGATTCCTCGTCTCATGGGGAGCATTTCCCATTCTTCAATTTGATTTTTCATTGAGAATTGAGGCTGGGCTCAAGCATTGATTGCCGCGCGACTTTCTTCGTTTTTGCGAAGGTTTGTGATGGATTTCTTCTCTGAATTTCGTCTGGGTTTTTGTAGATTTAGTATGGGTGATGTTAGTTTTGGTTTGGAGGCCCATCTGAGTGTCTAATTCATCGAATTTGTTGTGATTTTCGTCGATTTTCGCTGTTTCTACGTGTTGCAAAACTTTTCACTGGTTTGTGTTATTTTCTGTTGGATCTTGCTGATTTGTTCCTCGTTGAGGTTTATTGCTGTTCATCTGGTGATCTCGCCTGAATTTGCTGCTAATTTGTTGCTGGAATTTGATGAATTTCGCTGCTAATTGCTATTGAATTTCGTCGGATTTCTATTGTAATTTCTGTTGCTGTTGCGCTGTTCTTTCTCTACTACTGCGCTGTTCTTTCTCTACTGCTTCTGTAATTTCTTGTTGTGAATTATTGCTGTTGATTGCTAAATTTCATCGAATTTCGTTCACTGCATCTGTTCATTCATCGAATTTCTATGAATTTTCTGCTACGCTGTTCATAGATTTCTTATTGATTTTTGTTGTTGTTCATTCGTCGAATTTCTGCAATTTCTGTTGCGCTGTTCATGGATTTCTTGCTGATTTTTGCTACTGTTGATTGCTAAAATTTGCTCATCTAAATTTGTTGTTGATCGTTGGAGTTTTTGCCGTTAGTTAGCTGAAATTTTTTACGGGGTTTGGGCTGTCGCCAGTGATCTGGCTGAATTGTCGCCGGAGCTTTGCCGAAGGTTTGACTGAGTGCTGACTAGGAGTTGTTGGACTAGGGTTTTGATTTATTTGACTGGACCCATTTGGGGGTTTGATTACCTTGGGATTGACTGAGCCTGATGTTTGCTACGATGTTTCAGCTGAAAATGCCGACAAGAAAACTGTCTCTTTTACGGGATTATTCAGCACCAATCGCACGATTACCGATGCAAACAAACTCACCAAATTTGCAGTTGATGATGGCCCACTCACCTTGGGGTCCAATGACTTGCTTGACGTCCGAACCAAACTAGATTTCTGCCTCGTCGACTACATTGCCGAGCAAGTTCGCGGGACTGAAGGCGATCCGTGCGCTTTCCCAACCTTGGGGATCCAGCTTCCAACAACATGAGAGTGACTGGTTAGTTTTCAGATCTGCACACGAGGAGGACAGGCAGCGTATCTTGGCCGATGGGCCCTATTTCGTCTACGTACGGCCTCTCCTTTTAAAGCATATGCCGGAATGCTTCAAATTCAAGGAGGATGAGATTAGTCTCACACTGGTCTGGGCCACACTTCCATCACTCCCCCTTGAGTGTTGGCATCCTAACGCCCTCAGCAAAATTGGTTGGAGACTTGGCACGCCCATTGCCATGGACTCGTTAACAATGAAGACGGAACGGGTTTCGTATGGCAGAATCCTGGTAGAGGTGGATGCATCGAAGAAACTCATTGACCAAGTGGAGTTTGTTATGCTAAACGACGTAACCCGTAAGCAGCCGGTCATGTACGAGTTCATGCCAAAGTTCTGCACTGTTTGCAACACGTTTGGGCACTTGCAGGAGGCCTGCCAAGGCCCTCACTTTCCGGCCGTTCCTGCCACAGCAGCCCCCGTTGCTGCACTTGTTAAGCCGAAAGGCAAAAAAGACTATGCCTGCCGAATAGACGGTGGTGCAAAGGAGAAATAAGGGCAAAGCCATTGAGGCTGTGAAACCGACATCATAAGTGCAACGGCCGATTTCTCCACCGGCCGGCAAGGTGAAGAAGGGACATCCGGCTTCGAAGACACTGCAACCACTCGAACTTAAAAGGAATGAGGTGCCCTCACCGGTGGACGCATCCTTGTGATTGCGGGGTCTGCCGAAGCCGGCAAGTCCCTTTTGCACCATTGTCGTCCGGTGGAAAAGTCGGTCACTGCACTTTTGACGTCGGTTTAAAGGCCTCAATGGCTTTTCCATTATTTCTCCTGTGCACCACCGTCCATTCGACAGGCTTAATCTTTTTTGCCTCTGTCGGCTTAACAAGTGCAGCAGCGGGGGCGACTGTGGCAGGAAAGGCTGATACCAGAGGGCCTTGGCAGGCCTCCTGCAAGTGCCCAAACTTGTTGCAAACAGTGCATAACTGGGGCGTGAACTCGTACACGACCGGCTGCTTATGGGTTACACCATTTGGCATAACAAAATCCACTTGCTCAATGAGTTTCTTCGATGCATCCACCTCTACCAGGACTCTGAGATACGAAACCCGTTCCATCTTCATTGTTAACGAGTCCATGACAATGGGCGTGCAAAGTCTCGAACCAGTTCTGTTGAGGGCATTAGGATGTCAACACTCAAGGGGGAGTGATGGAAGTGTGGCCAACACCAGTGTGAGACTAATATCCTCCTTGAATTCGAAGCGTTCCGGCATATGCTTCAAAAGGAGCGGCGTTCCGTAGACGAAATAGGGCCCACCGGCTAAGATACGCTGCCTGTCCAACTCGCGTGCAAATCTGAAAATTAACCAGCCACTATCATGCTGTTGGAAGCTTCCCCAAAATTGGGAAAGTGCACGGATGTCTTTCAATCCCGCAAACTTGTCGGCAATGTAGCTGACGAGACAGAAACCTAGTTTGGTTAGGACGTCAAGCAAGTTATTGGACCCCAAGGTGAGTAGGCCATCATCAACTGCAAATTTGCTGAGTTTGTTTTCATCGGTATGTTTACGGTTGGTGCTGAATAATCCCGCTAAAGAGACAGTTTTCTTGCCGGCATCTTCAGCGAAAGCATCTTTTATCGGCTATTTTTCTTCCGATCGAGAGGCAGTTGCATTCGGTGCATCATCTTTGTGATAAAGGAGGAAGAAGCCTCCAAGTCAGAAATAAAATCACTAAAACCCAAATGATTAACCTTACCGGAAGTGGTGGTGGCGTCAGGTTGCTGGCCGGCCGGTTTGGTGGTCAACTGTCGGACTGTTGCAACAGTTTTGAAGGATTCGGCTGCTGCCGATGACTGGCTGAAGGGCTGCCGGAAGCAGCATTTTCAGCAGGTTTCCTTGATTTCTTGGTCATTGCCATAGCAGGACTTTTAGGCAAAATTGGATGTGTGGCAACGACAGAAAATTGTTGTAGAAAATTGCAGCACCAAAAGTGGAAACTGCTGCAGAAAATTCAAACTGGCAGCAGGAAAAGTGTAGGCTGTGCAGCAGCAGCGCAGTTATTGCAGCAACCAGAAATTCAAAATTCAAATGGAAAGACCCCTCCTACCACCGGGAAGTTGAGTTTGGCCAAAGAAAATGGTAGAAAAGGCTCAGCAGCAGCAAATGGCTGCAACGTGCAGGAAATTTTCGCCAAAACAACAAGCAAACAGAAGCAGCGGCTGAAATTTGGAAAAAGCAGCAGAAACTGTTTCTCACCTTCGGTGGAGGCTTTGCAACCAGCAAGACAACTTCAAAACTCAAAAATCGTTTGGTAGAAATGAAGAGCAAGGCAAGAAAATGCGTTTAATCGGTCCAGAATTTGCAGAAACTTGAAGAAGATTCATTAAAGAGCAAATCAAAGTTGATGCGCTCTGGAGAGAAAGATGAGCATTCGTTTTAGAGAGAGAAATACTCTTGACCTACTGAGAGAGCTCTTTCTTGAGAGCTCTTTCTTGATTCTATGGGTGGTCGTGCATGTTCGTTCTTAGTTGGTGAAGCGATTTGTCTGGTTAATTCCGTTAACAAACGAGACCTCAGCCTGCAAACTAGCTATCCGGAGGTATCCCTTCGCGGCCAGCTTCTTAGAGGGAATATGGCCTTTTAGGCCGCCGAAGTTTGAGGCAATAATATGTCTGTGATGCTCTTAGATGTTCTGTGCCGCATACGGGCTACACAAATGTATTCAACGAGTCTAAGCCTTGGCCGACAAGCCTGGGTAATCTTTGAAATTTCATCGTGATGGGGATAGATCATTGCAGTTGTTGGTCTTTAACGAGAAATTCCTAGTAAGCGTGATTCATCAGCTTGCATTGACTACGTCCCTGCCATTTGTAAACACCGCCCGTCGTTGTCAGCCACAATCAGGGCGACGGAGTTCCGTGGGCATATCAACTGCCCGGGCTTTGGCCACCGCCTCAATCCGCGCTGGTCGACGCCCTGAGCCGATCGGAGGACCGGCTCTCGCTGTTCCACATCCGACCGGGGCGCATCGCCGGCCCCCATCCACTTCCCTCCCAACAATTTCAAGTACTCTTTAACTCTCTTTTCAAAGTTCTATTCATCTTTCCCGCGCGGTACTTGTTCGCTATCGGTCTCTCGCCCGTATTTAGCCTTGCACAGAATTTATTGCCCAATTGAGGCTGCTTTCCCAAACAACCCGACTCACCGACAACGCCTCGTGGTGCAACAGGGTCCGGGCACGATGGGGCACTCACCCTCTCTAGCGCCCCTTTCCAGGGGACTTGGGCCCGATCCGCTGCTGAGGACGCTTCTCCAGACTACAATTCGGACAGCGAAGCCACCCGATTCTCAAGTTGAGCTTTTCCCGGTTCCCTCGCCATTACTATGGAAATCCTTGTAAGTTTCTTTTCCTCCGCTTATATATGCTTAAACTCAGCGGGTGATACCGCCTGACCTGGGATCGCGGTCGGAGGCGCTGGCGCCTTTGGGTCCGACGTGATGCCCGAGCGGACGACGCCGACCGCAGTATGACACCATGCGAGTTAAGGGTTCAACCACCACTGGTCATGACGAGCATCACCGCAGGATCGCATTTGTGCCGGCCGCACGCTATGGGCACGGGAGGCCAATGTCCGCCCCCCACAAGATGCGGGGTGGGCGACGCGATGCGTGACGCCCAGGCAGACCTGCACTGGCCCAATAGCCTCGGGCGCAACATGCGTTCAAAACTAGATGGTTCATGGGATTCTACAATTCACACCAAGTATCGCATTTCACTATGTTCTTCATCTATGCGATAGCCGAGATATCCGTTGCCGAGAGTAGTTTTGACATTCGAGAGACGTCCCCTCCGCCCGTGCACCCTGCGGACGGGGGCCACATGCGGCGGACGCTTCGTTCAGTTTTCCTTAGCGCGTACCGCCGGGGGTTCGTTAGCCCGCACGGCGCACGCGTGAGCGCGCACCGACGGGAGAGGAGGCTGGATGGGGGCATTCGCCCTATGCTCGGGCCCCAGTTTTGTTGATAACTTATTCGCGGTCTATTTTTGCATGTTTCGACGATGATCCTGTCGGAGGTTCACCTACAAAAACCTTGTTACAACTTATCCTTCCTCAAAATGATAAAGTTCAATTGACTTCTCGCGACTCGCGGGCAGCGAACCGCCCACGTCGCCTTGATCCAAACACTTCACCGGAGCATTCAATCGATAGGAGCGACAGGCGGTATGTACAAAGGGCAGGGACATAGTCAACGCGTGCTGATGACTCGCGTTAACTACAAAAACTATTTCTCACCTTCGGTGGAGGCTTTGCAGACGGCAAGACAGCTTCAAAACTCAAAAATCGTTCGGTAGAAACGAAGAGCAACGGAAGAAGATGCGTCTAATCGGTCCAGAATTTGCAAAAACTTGAAGAAGATTCATTAAAGTGCAAATCAAAGTTGAGGCACACTAGAGAGAAGTAGGAGCATTCAATCTAGAGGGAGAAACACTCTTGACCTACTGAGAGAGCTCTTTTTTTTTTTTTTTTGGTGAAATGTAAGTTTCATTCATCCAAGAATATTTACAGTATACTCTGAGCATACCCAGAGATATACAAAAGCATGAAGAATATCCATCTGGAACGGGAGCCTTGTTGTCGCTAATATGGAATATGGCATCCTTGACCTCTAACGACGTGACTGCCCGGCAAAGCTCCGCAGTATGCTCGGGCGGGAGTATAGGGCCCCATTCAAACACACCACCATCGACAGGGAGGGTGTGAGCCTCGGTGCCCAAGAGTGATGTGTAGTAATCAACGAATTCTTGGGCAATATCCTCGGCAGCAGTGATAACAGTGCCGTCCGCCCAAGTGACTGCCCCGATGGAATTCCATGCGACATTCCTCTTCACCATGTCGTGGAAGAACTTGGTCTTGCAGTTCCCCTCTTTAAGAAAGTGGATTTTAGCTTTCTGGTAGAAGAAGTGTTGTTCGGCCTCGGCAAGGAAAACGGCCTTCCTCCTAAGATCTCCTAAAGAGTCTCGGAGCACCACATCTCCCAAATTGGATTCAAGTTGACTCTGGGCATCTTGCAATGCAAGCTTAGCCTCTTTCGCCCTAGTAGAGATGTGGCTGTAGTGCTGCTTGTTGAATGCCTTGAGCGCGCTTTTAAATGTTTTCAGTCTCCTACAAAGGCTGAATTGCGACGTTCCCTCCATGCTCAAGTTCCATCTTGCTTCAACAGTAGCTAAGAAATTATGATCTGCCCACATATTGAAAAAGTGAAACGGTTTTGGCATAGTGGGTGCATGATCAAAGATAGAAATAATACCTGGAGAGTGGTCGGAAAGGCATTCCGGTGGGTGGAAATGGGCGCTGCAATGCAAATCGGCCTGAAACCATTCATTGTTGTATAAGACCCGATCGAGCTTGCACCATACAGGATTGCTTTCATTGTTGGAATACTATGTGTAGTAGCAGCCCATAGTGGGAACATCGAGTAAACCGAGCGCTACACAGTACTTCACAAAATCCTTAAGCTCATACCAAGACGGGACCACTCCAAGCTACTTCTCCTCGGGAGATTTCACACAATTGAAATCGCTCATAATAAGCCATGGCATGCTCAGTGTTAGTCCCAAATCAGAAAGCTTCTCCCACATGCTCCTTCTATTGACAATAGAATAAAGACCATATGTAAATGAGATATAGAAGGAGAGTTGAGAGGACTTATTCGTGGCACGGCAGTGGATCACTTGAGGCGATATATCCTCGGGATGTAGGTCAATGACTGTCGGGTCCGAAACCACAAGAATGCGTCCGCCGGCTATGGTGTCAAAGTTGTTGGTTTGGCACCGTCCCAAAAATGAGCGGCTAAAAATCTTCAGGATAGATGATACTGCAAGCTTTGTCTCCAAAATGCCCAGGAGGCAAAGCCGGTTATTCTTAATGAGGTGGGCAACCCCATTGTGTTTGAGAGGCTGGTTAAAGCCCCTCACATTCCAAAATCCAATCTTCATGGGGATAGAGGGGGGAACTCCCCTCCGGCCTGCTTTTTCGGTTTGTTGTCGGTCGTTGCAATCTCATCAGTTTTTGTTCCCTGCATTGAATGTTGCGCGGCCGTCGGGGAATCAGTTGATGAGCACTCTAAATATGCCGGAGAAGCAACCTACTTATCCTTAGGCTATGGAACCTTCATGGTTAGCCGTCCCTATTCCACCTTGCCCGCCGGTGGAGAAGCCGGTTGTTGCGCCTCCACTATCAGCTTGGCTGCAGTAACCGTAGCTTTGCCCTTGTTCCTCCTCTGCACGATCGTCCATTCAGCAAAGTTTTTTCTTTGCTGCCTCTGCCGGCTTAACAGGTGCAGCAGGGGTGGCAGCGGCACAGACAGCTGCGGCGGGGAACAGCCGGTAGACCATGGCATGTCTCTTGCAAGTGCCCAAATCTGTTGCAGGCTGTGCAGAATTTTAGGGTGAATTCGTAAACCACCGGATGCTTTCGGGTTATGCATGTCTCTCACCTCTCGCAAATTCCGTCCGAGTGAGAATCCCGTCAAGCTCCTCATTTTGGATGCCCGCTGTGAAAATGCTTGACTTCGAGGTATTGACGGAGAGGCCGGATGCGTCCCTGAACTCTTGGAGACATTCCATCAAAATGTGGATAGATGGAAGGTCGCCACAGGAGAAAAGCATGAGGTCGTCGGCGAAGAGGAGGTGCGTGATTTTCAACTTCTCGCACTTGGGGTGAAAGTTGAAGTCCGAAGTGGTTGTTTTCCTCTTGACCAATCGAGAGAAATATTCCATGCAAAGAAGGAAGAGGGCCGGCGACATCGGGTCTCCTTGCCTAAGGCCTTTCTTCCCCGGAAAAAACCCGTGAAGGGAGCCGTTCAATGCCACTGAAAAAGAAGAATTGCAAACGCATTTCATAATCCAATTTATAAACAGTGGTGGAAAACCATACCCGTGAAGCACTCGAACGAGAAATGACAATGAGACCGAATCGAATGCCTTGCGTAGATCGACATTGATAGTACATCGAGGTGAAATTCATTTCCTCGAGTACTGCCGCACCATTTCTTGGGCCAAGAAAATATTGTCAGTGATATTGCAGCCTCCAACGAACGCTGCTTGGCATCGGTCAATCAGGTGCTCCAAAACAGGCGCTAGCCGGTCCGAGATGATTTTTGTGATGGCATTGTAGATCACATTGCAGCACGAAATCAGCCGGTAATCCGCAACAGAGGTGGAATGATCTGATTTCGGCACAAGGGCAATGATAGTGTGGTTGAGCTGCCGTAGCATCCGCCCACTCCTAAAGAAATCCAAGACGGCCCTACAAACTTGATCACCCACAATGTTCCATGCTTTCTTGAAAAAGCACGAGGAATATCCGTCTGGGCCGGGAGCTTTGTTGTCGCTAATGTGGAAGATGGCCTCCTTGACCTCCAACGGTGTGACTGCCCGACAAAGGTCCGCGGTCTGCTCGGGAGAGAGTATGGGGCCCCATTCAAACACACCATCATCGACAGGGAGGATTTGAGCCTCGGTGCCCAAGAGTGATGTGTAGTAGTCAACGAACTCTTGGGCAATATCCTCGGCGGTAGTGATAACAGTCTCATCCGCTCTAATGACTGCTCCGATGGAATTCCTAGCGACATTCCTCATCACCATGTTGTGGAAGAATTTGGTGTTGCGGTCCCCCTCTTTAAGATGGTGGATCTTGGCCTTCTGGTAGAAGAAATGTCGTTCGGCCTCGGCAAGGAAATCGGCCTTCTTCCTAGGAGCACCCAAAGAGTCCCGTAGCGCCACATCTCCCGAATTGGATTCAAGTTGATTCTGGGCAACTTGCAGGGTAAGTTCAGCCTCTTTCACCCTAAAGGAGATGTGGCTGTAGTGTTGCGTGTTGAAAGCCTTACGCGCGCCTTTGAGTGCTTTCAATCTCTTGCAAAGGCTAAATTGCGACGTTCCATCCACGCTCAAATTCCATCTAGCTTCGACAGTAGCTAGGAAATCCGGATGATCTGCCCACATATTGAAAAAGCGAAACGGTTTTGGCTTAGTTGGTGCAGGATCAAAAATAGAAATAATACCCAGAGAATGGTCGGAGAGGCATCCCGATGGATTGAAATGGGCACTGCAATGCAAACCGCCCTCAAGCCATTCATTGTTGTAAAGGACCTGGTCGAGCTTGCACCATACGGGGTTGCTTTCATTGTTGGAATACCAAGTGTAGTAGCAGCCCGTAGTGGGAACGTCATGTAATCCAAGCGTTGTACAGCAGTCCACAAAATCCTTAAGCTCATACCAAGTTGGGGCCACTCCAAGCTACTTCACATTGAGAGATTTAACACAGTTGAAATCACCCATAATAAGCCATGGAATGTTCCGTGATTGGCCCAAAACAGAAAGTTTCTCCCACATGCTCCTTCTATTAACAACAGAATAAAGACCATATGTAAATGAAATATAGAAGGAGAGTTGAGAGGACTTATTCGTGGCACGGCAGTGAATCACTTGGGGCGAAATATCCACCGGATGTATGTCAATGATTGCCGGATCACAAACCACAAGGATACGTCCGCCGGCGATGGTGTCAAAGGTTTTGGCTTGGCACCACCCCGGAAGTGAGCGACTGAGAATCTTCTGGATAGATGAAGCTGTAAGCTTTGTCTCTAAAATGCCCAAGAGACAAAGCCGGTTATTGTTAATGAGGTGGGCGACCCCATTGTGTTTGAGGGGCCGGTTAAAGCCCCTCACATTCCAGAAACCGATCTTCATGGTGATAGAGGGGGAGAGTCCCCTCCTGCCTGCTTTTCCGGATGGCTATACGTCCCTACAATCCCATCGGTTTTTATCCCCAGCAATTCATGATGAGTGGCCGTCGGGGACTCATTGGATGAGCTATCTGAATAGGCTGGTGAACGAACCTGTTTATCCTTCAACATGACTGGTTGTGGTGCCTTCATATTCAGCCGTCCCTGTTCCACCTTACCGGCCGGTGGAGAAGTCGGTCGCTGTGCCTCCACTGCCGGCTTGGCTACAGTAGCTGTGGCTTTGCCCTTGTTCCTCCTATTCACGATCATCCATTCACCAGGCTTGGACTTTGTTGCCTCTGCCGGCTTAACAGGTGCAGCATCGGGTGTGGCAGCGGTCGGGACGACTGTGGGGGCAACGGCCGATAGACCTTGGCAGGTCTCTTGCAAATGCCCAAATCTGTTGCAAGCTGTACAAAACTTGGGTGCGAATTTGTAGACCACCAACTGTTTCCGAGTTATGCCATTTGACATAACAAACTCCACTTGCTCGATTAGCTTCTTTGATGCATCCACTTCAACCAGGATTCTGGCGTAAGAGACTCGTTCCATTTTCATTGTGAGTGAGTCCATTGGCAATGGGAGTGCCAATCCTGGAGTCAATCTTCCCTAGAGCATTTGGATGCCAACACTCAAAGGGCAGCGATGGAAGTGTGGCCCAAACCGGCGTGAGGCTGATATCATCTTCCTTGAATTCGAAGCAGTCCAACATGTGCTTCAAGAGTAGGGGCCGTCCATACACGAAATAGTGACCTCCGGCTAGTACTCGCTGCCTATCTTCCTCCCGGGCGAAACGAAAGACTAACCACCCACTTTCGTGCTGCTGGAAGCTTGCTCCCCAAGATTAAGAAAGCGTTCGGATTACTTTCAGTCAAGGGAATTTGCCGGCTACGTAGCCGACAAGACAAAATTCCAATTTGGCCCGGACATCAAGTAGGTCATCGGACCCCAACGTGAGGGGGCCATCATCCACCGCAAATTTTGTGAGCTTATGTTCATCAGTGAGCTTGCGATTTGCACTGAAAAGACCTGCGAAAAAGACCGGCTTCTTTTTGGCATTCTCGGTCACCGACAGTTTCCCCACTGGCTGGTTGTCGGTTGCCATAGCTGCAACGTTCTTTGCAATGTGGGAGGGGGTGGCCTCCATATCAGAAATGAATTCATTAAAAAAAGCCATAGTACTGACCTTGCCGGCAGCGGTGGTGGTGCCCTGTTTGGTGGACGGTTTGGTGGAAGCAGTTTGGACGGGCTTGTCGGCCCGCCATCGGTCTTTGGCTGGCCGGCAGTGGAATCATCAGCCCGTTGTTTTTCCTTCTTTGACTTGGCCATAGCAGAATTTTCAGATAAAAATGGAATGAGCAGCAGGTGGAGCAGCAGCGGCAGTCTGCTGCAGGCCTAAAAACGGAAACTGTGCAGCAGGCAGGGGAAGCTGCAGTCTGCACAGCCTGTTTGCAGATTCTGCAGCACCCAAAAACAGGAACTCCTCACCTACCTCCGGTAGGCTGCTCTTGGCCGGAAAAAATGGAGGAGAAACGGCCAGCAAGAGCAGGTAGATGTTGGTGCAGCAAATGACGGCGAAACAGAAATATTTTTGCAGCAAAACGCTCTCCAAACAGCAAGGAACATGATGCAACTGCTTGGAGAGGGAAAACACGGCTAGTTTAGCTACAAGCGAACGGGAGAGGCTTACCAAGCAGCAACACGACCGTAAAACCCCAAAAATAATCGGTAGAAACGACGAGCATCACAAGGGGAGCATTTTGGTCGGAGCAAACCTCGCAGAAACTTGAAGAAAAATCGAAAAAGAGCGATCCAAGGTGAGGCACTCTAGAGAGAAAACTTTCTTGAGAGCTCTTTCTTGATTCTATAGATGGTGGTGCATGGCCGTTCTTAGTTGGTGGAGCGATTTGTCTGGTTAATTTCGTTAACAAACGAGACCTCAGCCTGCAAACTAGCTATGCGAAAATATCCCTCCGCAGCCAGCTTCTTAGAGGGACTACGGCCTTTTAGGAATTCCTCGTTGAAGACCAACAATTGCAATGATCTATCCCCATCATGATGAAATTTCAAAAATTACTTTGGCCTGTCGGCCAAAGCTATAGACTCATTGAATACATCAATGTATCGCGTGTGCGGCCCAAAACATCTAAGGGCATCACAGACCTTTTATTGCCTCAAACTTCCGCAGCCTAAAAGTTCATAATCCCTCTAAGAAGCTGGCCGCGGGGGCATACCTCCGCATAGCTAGTTAGCAGGCTGAGGTCTTGTTCATTAACGTAATCAACCAGACAAATCGCTCCACCAACTAAGAACGGTCATGCACCACCACCTATAGAATCAAGAAAGAGCTCTCAGTAGCTCTCAATCAAAGCTCTCAGTGAGGTTAAGAGATTTCTCTCTCTAGAAAATTTTCTCTCTAGAGTGCCTCATCTTGGATCGCTCTTTTTCGACTTTCCTTCAAGTTTCTACGAGATTTGCTCCGACCAAAATCCTCCCCTTATGATGCTGGTCGTTTCTACCGATTGTTTTTGGGGCTTCGAGGTCGTTTTGCCGCCTAGTAAGCCTCTCCCGTCCGTTTGAAGCTAAACCAGCCGTGTTTTCCCTCTACAAGCAGTTGCATCACCTTCCTTGCTGTTTGGAGAGTGTTTTGCTACAAAAAGAAAAGTATGTTTTGCCGTCATTTGCTGCATCAACATCTACCTGTTGTTGCTAGCCGTTCCCCTCCATTTTTTCCGGCCAAGAACAACCTACCGGAGGTAGGTGAGGGATTTCTGCTTTAGGGTGCTGCAGAATCTGCAATCAGGCTGTGCAGACTGCAGCTTCCCTGCCTGCTGCCTGCTGCACAGTTTCCGTTTTTGGGCCTGCAGCAGACTGCCACTGCTGCTCATTCCATTTTTGTCTGAAAATTCTGCAATGGCTAAGTCAAAGAAGACAAAGCAACATGCTGATACTCCCACTGCCGGTCAGCCAAAGACAGCCGGCCAACCACCGGCGGCCGACAACCCCATCCAAACTGCTATCACCAAATCGGCCACCAAACAGGGTACCACCACCACTGACGGCAAGGTCAGTTCTTTGGCTTTCAATGAATTCATTTCTGACATGGAGGCCACTCCCTCCCACATCACAAAGAATGTTGCAGAAAGCGCAACCGTCAACCGGCCGTAGGGAAAACTACCGGTGGCCGAGAATGCCGAAAAGAAATCGATCTCTTTTGCGGGTCTTTTCAGTGCCAACCGCAAGCTAACCGATGAACATAAGCTCATAAAATTTGCGGTGGATGATGGTCCCCCTCACGTTGGGGTCCGATGACCTACGTAGCCGGCAAATTTTCCGAACTGAAAGTAATCCAAACACTTTCTCACTCTTTGGGAGCAAGCTTCCAACAGAACGAGATTGGTTGGTTAATCTTTCGTTTTGCCCGTGAGGAAGATAGGCAGCGGGTACTAGCCGGTGATCCCTATTTCGTGTATGGACGGCCCCTACTCTTGAAGCACATGCCGCACTGCTTCGAATTTAAAGAAGATGATATCAGCCTCACGCCAGTTTGGACCACACTTCCATCGCTGCCCCTTGAGTGTTGGCATCTCAACGCTCTAGGGAAGATTGGCTCCAGAATTGGCACTCCCATTGCCATGGATTCCCTCACGATGATGGAACGAGTCTCATACGCCAGAATCCTAGTTGAAGTGGATGCATCAAAAAAGCTAATCGAGCAAGTTGAGTTTGTTATGCCAAATGGCATAACTCGGAAACAGCCGGTGGTTTATGAATTCACCCCCAAGTTTTGTACAGCTTGCAACAGATTTGGGTACTTGAAAAAGACTTGCCAAGGTGTATCGACCGTTACCCCCGCAGTCGTCCCGATCGTTGCCACCCCCGTTGCTGCACCTGTAAAGCCAGCGGGGCAGCAAAAACAAAGCCTGGTGAATGGACGGTCGTGAATAGGAGGAACAAGGGCAAAGCCACAGCTACTGCAGCTAAGCCGGCAATGGAGGCACAGCGACCGACTTCTCCACCGGCAGGCAAGGTGGAACAGGGACGGCTGAACATGAAGGCACCACAACCACTCAAGCTTAAGGATAAAGAGGTTCCTTCACCAGCTTATTCAGGAAGCTCATCCACCGACTCCCCGACGGCCACTGAACATGAAATGCCGGGGAGAATAACCGATGGGATAGCAGGGATGTGTAGCCATCCGAAAAAGCGGCAGGAGGGGAATCTCCCCCTCTATCACCATGAAGATCGACTTTTGAAATATGAGGGGCTTTAACCGGCCTCTCACACACAATGGGGTCGCCCACCTCATTAAGAATAATTGGCTTTGCCTCTTGGGCATTTTGGAGACAAAGTTTGCAGCTTCATCTATCCAGAAGATTCTCAGTCACTCATTTCTAGGGTGGTGCCAAGCCAACAACTTTAACACCATCGTCGATGGACACATCCTTGTGGTTTAGGATCCGACAGTCATTGACATATATCCGATGGATGTATCGCCCCAAGTGATTCACTGCCGTGCCACGAATAAGTCCTCTCATCTCTCCTTCTATATTTCATTTACATATGGTCTTTATTCTGTTGTTAATAAAAGGAGCATGTGGGAGAAACTTTCTGATTTGGGTCCATCACTGAGCATGCCATGGCTTATTATGGGTGATTTCAACTGTGTTGAATCTCCCGACGAGAAGCAACTTGGAGTGGCCCCAACTTGGTATGAATTTAAGAATTTCGTAGACTGCTGCACTACGCTTGGACTACATGACGTTCCCACTACGGGCTGCTACTACACATGGTATTCCAACAATGAAAGCAACCCCGTGTGGTGCAAGCTTGACCAGGTCCTCTACAACAATGAATGGCTTGAGGGCAGTTTGCATTGCAGTGCCCATTTCAATCCACCGGGATGCCTTTCCGACCACTCTCCGAATATTATTTCTATTTTTGATCCTACACCAACTAAGCCAAAATCGTTTCGCTTTTTCAATATGTGGGCAGATCATCCGAATTTCTTAGCTACTGTCGAAGCTAGATGGAATTTGAGCGTGGATGGAACACCGCAATTCAGCCTTTGTAGGAGACTGAAAGCACTTAAAGGCGCGCTTAAGGCATTCAACACGCAGCACTACAGCCACATCTCCACCAGGGCCAAAGACGCTGAACTTACCCTGTAAGTTGCCCAGAATCATCTTGAATCCAATCCGGGAGATGTGGCGCTACGGGACTCTTTGGGTGATCTTAAGAAGAAGGCCGTTTTTCTTGTCGAGGTTGAACGGCACTTCTTCTACCAGAAGGCCAAGATCCACTATCTTAAATAGGGGGACCGCAACACCAAGTTCTTCCACGACTTGGTGAAGAGGAATGTCACCAGAAATTCCATCAGAGCAGTCACTAGGGCGAATGAGACTATTATCACTGCTGCCGAGGATATTGCCCAAGAGTTCGTTGATTACTACACATCACTCTTGGGCACCGAGGCTCACACCCTCCCTGTCGATAATGGTGTGTTCGAATGGGGCCCCATACTCTCCCCCGAGCATACCGCGGACCTTTGTCGGGCAGTCACGCCGTTGGAGGTCAAGGAGGCCATCTTCCATATTAGCGACAACAAAGCTCCCAGCCTAGACGGATATTCCTCATGCTTTTTCAAGAAAGCATGAAACATTGTGGGTGATCATGTTTGCAGGGCCGTTTTGGATTTCTTTAGGAGTGGGCGAATGCTACGACAGCTCAATCACACTATCATTGCTCTTGTGCCGAAATTAGATCATTCCACCTCTGTTGCGGATTACCGACCGATTTCGTGCTGCAATGTCATTTACAAGGCCATCACGAAAATCATCTCGGACCGGATCGCCCCTGCTTTGGAGCACTTGATTGACCGATGTCAAGCTGCGTTTGTTGGAGGCCGTAATATCACAGACAATATTTTCTTGGCCCAAGAAATAGTGCGGCAGTACTCAAGGAAACGGATTTCACCTCGATGTACTATCAACGTCGATCTACGCAAGGCGTTTGATTCGGTCTCATGGACTTTTCTTGCTCGAGTGCTTCACGGATATGGTTTTCCCCCACTGTTTATATCTTGGATTATGGAATGCATTTGCAATTCTTCCTTTTCAGTGGCTTTGAACGGCTCCCTTCATGGGTATTTTTTGGGGAAGAAAGGCCTAAGGCAATGAGACCCGATGTCGCCAGCCCTCTTCCTTCTTAGCATGGAATATTTCTCCCGACTGGTCAAGAGGAAAACATCTACTTCGGACTTCAACTTTCACCCCAAGTGCGAGAAGTTGAAAATCACAAAGGGTCTCCAAATGTCGAAAGCTTATGAGTACTTCAGACCGAAACTTGCGAGGCAACCTTGGAAAGCAACTATTTGGAAGGCTTATATCCCGCCAAAGTACTCATTTATCTTGTGGCTTGGCTTGCGCGGTAGACTAGCTACGAGGGACAGACTTGGGTTCCTCCAAGAGGAGGATTTGTGCTCACTATGCATCAACACCAAGGAATCGGCCAAGCACCTTTTCTTTGAGTGCCCGTTCAGCAACTTCGTTTGGTCACGCATCCGACATTGGCTTGGCATTAACCGGACTATGTCAACCCTTCAAAGTGCGGTCAAGTGGCTCAAGAAGGAGAAAACAGGTTCCTCCGTGCAGAACAAAGCGCGACACCTCGCTTTGGCATGCACGGTGTACACACTTTGGAGGCATCGCAACGAAGTCATCTTCGAGGGCTCAACGCCCTGTCCCGAGAGGCTTATTATTTTAGTCAAGGTTACATTGTATAGGGTATTTGGAACAGTTTTCCCACACAGTTTGATTGTTTCTTAATCTTTAGCGTAGGCTTTTGTATCTCTCCGGGTATGCCCGGAGTACACTGTGAATATTTTTGGATGAATTAAACTTATATTTCACCCAAAAAAAAAAAGAAAGAGCTCTCAGTAGTGAGGTCAAGAGGTTTCTCTCTCTAGAAAGTTTTCTCTCTAGAGTGCCTCATCTTTGTTTTGCTCTTCCATGTCTCTTCTTCAAGTTTCTGCAAATTCCGGACCGATTAAACGTTTTCCCTTCAGCTGCTCATCGTTTCTACCGAACGGTTTTGGGTTTTGAAGTCGTCTTGCCGGCTGAAAAGCCCCCATCGAAGTTGTAAAATAGTTTCTACTGCTTTCTGCTGTTTTTTTGCTGCTTTTTTGGGCGAAATTCTGCTGCAATTTGCAGCCATTTGCACAGGCTGCAGCTTGCCATCGTTTTGCTGCTGTTGCTGTGCGTTTTTGCCACTGTTTTCCTGCTGCAGCTGGGCATTTCTCCACCATTTTCTCAGGCCAAACTCAGCTGCACATGGGCTTAAATTCTGCTGCAATTTGCAGCCATTTACACGGGCTGAAGCTTGCCACCGTGTTGCTGTTGATGCTGTTTGTTTTGGCATCATTTTGCTACTGTTGCTGTGCATTTTTCCACCATTTTTGCCGGCCAAACCAAGCTGCCCGGAGGTAGGTGGGACTTTTCCATTTCTGGCAGCAACTAAAACTGCCAGATGCACTGCAAAGCCTGCACTTTCCCTGCCTGCCTGCTGTTTTCTGCAATTTCTGCAGCACTTTCTTGTTTTGGTGCTGCATTTTTCTACAACAACTTCTGCCACTACTACACACCCCCATCTGTCTAAAAAACTAACTATGGCAAAAAACAAGAAGCCAATGAAAACTGCTGCAAATGCTGCTTCCGGCCAGCCCTCCGATCGATCATCGGCTACAGCCAAAACTGCCAATATTGTTGCTGCAACAGTCCATCATCTGCCCACCAAACCGGTCGGCCAGCAACCGAGCGCCACCACCGCTGCCGGCAAGGTCAGTTCCTTAGTTTTTACTGAATTCATTTCTGACATGGAGGTCACTCCCTCCCATATCACAAAGAATGTTGCAGCAAAAGCAACAGACCGAAGGAAAAACTGCCGGTGATCGAAAATGCCAAGAAGAAATCGGTCTCTTTCGCTGGTCTTTTCAACGCCAACCGTAAACTCACTATTGAAAACAAGCTCAACAAATTTGCAGTAGATGATGGTCCCCTCACTTTAGGTTCCGACGACCTACTAGACGTCTGAACCAAATTGGGGTTCTGCCTCGTCAGCTACGTTGCCGACAAATTTCTCGAACTCAAGGCAATCTGTGCACTGTCCCATTCATGGGGAGCCAGCTTCCAGCAACACGAGAGTGACTGGTTGATTTTCCGTTTCGCACGGGAGGAAGACAGCCAACGTATTCTGGCCGGTGGTCCATACTTCGTCTGCGGACGGGCGCTCCTTTTGAAGCATATGCCGGCATACTTCGAGTTCAAGGAGGACGACATCAGTCTCACACCGATATGGGGCACACTTCCATCACTACCCCTCGAATGTTGGCATCCGAATACCCTTGGCAAAATTGGCTCGAGACTTGGCACTCCCATTGCCATGGACTCTTTGACTATGAAGATGGAACAGGTCTCGTATGCCCGTATTCTGGTTGAGGTTGATGCATCAAAGAACCTCATCGACGAAGTGGAGTTTGTTATGCCAAATGGCATAACCCGAAAGCAACCGGTGGTTTACGAATTTACCCCCAAATTCTGCACAGCCTGCAACAGATTTGGGCACAAGAGACATGCCAAGGTCCACCGGCTGTTCCCCAAGCAGATTCCCATCCCAAAGAGACCCTAGGAAAGCGTTTTCATGTATTATATTTTTTGATTACCTAAGGTGGGAGACCTTAGCACTATCATCGTCGTGTTAGACTGATATCAAAGTACGCTACTTTCATTGCAGCCCCACAACATGTTACAGCGGAAAGGACGGCCCATCTCTTCTTCAAGCACATTGTCAAATATTGGGGCCTGTCGAAGGACATCGTCAGTAACCGAGACTCCCGTTTCACTGACGCCTTCTGGACCAAGCTATTCAAAATCCTAGGGTCCAAACTTTGTATGAGCTCGAACTATCATCCACAATCCGATGGTCAGACAGAACGCTTTAATTTTATATTGGAGGACTACCTTTGGCACTTTGTGCGAGGTACGCAGAAGGATTGGGTGAAGCTCTTGAATATCGCTCAGTTGTGTTTCAATGCTCAAAAGAGCTCTTCCACCAATAAGAGCGCTTTTGAAATCGTCACTGGGCAACAGCCGTTCCTCCCTCACACTCTTCACACCCCACAAAGTGTTAAATCCCCTTTTGCTCGAAGTTTCTCTCAAGAATGGAAGCAGAATATTAATATCGCCAGATTATACTAGTACCCAAAAAGGGTCTTCTTTTGCTAAGGAAAAAGGGTCCTTCTGAAATCAATTGTTTGAGTTGGAGGTCAAATGAGAAGAGGTATATCCCAATTGCAAGTTGTTGTCCCATATGTTATGTCTTCTTCAAGATAGGAACAAGCTCGAGATTCACACAAATTATGGCTGAATTTTACAAACAGGATACATCATCCAGCTTCTCCTTTCAAAAAGAGTGAAGTATGGCCTCCACCAGTCAAAAATACTATAATCATACAAATAATAGTTTACCAAACTATTACCACCGCAAAGTGAAACTTCCGCAAAGGAAGATACAGATATACATCTTATGCATTATGGTGATTCCTTCATATTAGCAGTCAGAAACACACAGAATATTAAAAATGAGAAACTCCTCACCGCATGAGATAAACGTAGAGCAATACCTTTTATTATGTCCACTTTCTTCGTTAGCTAATTGTAGCTGAGACTGCAAAAGACCCTGAAGGTAATAGAATAGTTAATTAAAAACATTTCGACTTGAAGCTTAGAATATCTAAACAGGCACACTTTAGGAGAATATATTTCGTCGTCGGCAGGCAAGTTGAAGCCCAATCGTTACATAATCAATCAGCCTCAAATGAACACTCATATTTCATTTCTGATAGTACACAAATAATATGGCATTTCCTAAATGGAACTCTCTTCCCAAAAGCACACTCTCATTAGATGTGTTGGGACACCAAAGCACAAACTTGTAAACCTACCTAAAAGTTTCGTTTCCTACTCTAAGTAAAACTCGAGTCCCCCAGGGGACAACCCAATGGATTGACCTTCAAATTTCCTACTAGAGGTCTTGAGTTCAAATAAAAGTAGGTGCACGTTTAAAAGAAAATCTATGTAAAGCTCCATGTCAGTTCAATATGGAACTGAGGGAGTATTCGATCTAGTTCCCCGAAATTATATGATGCCTGAGGTCAGATTTTAAAACAGCTTGGTTGCACTTATTTTCAAGATATTCAATTTTAAAACAGCTTGGTATGCGAAGTAAACCCAGCCTTGAATGCAATTAGCGTGTGAAAGCCATCTGACACCATGAAAAAAGTATTCAGAGAGTACGTGGAAGACAAATTTATTGCTGGTGTCCCGAATCTCCAAAACGGGTTGGTACAAGGAAGCAACATGCAGAAGGATTATCAGAGAGATAAGGTTAATATGATTAATTGAAGTTACAAAGTTGATTTCATCTGCCAAAAGTACATCAGTTTTATGTGCTTTCATGCAATGAAATCAGGATGTCATCATTGCACTGATAAACTAAACACTAACACTCTTATTTAATTTGCTTTTATAGTAAGCTCATCTTTCTTCACAGTCCACTATTGCCATTTCCCAGGATGTATTTGATGAATAATCTTAATGTTAAATACATTAAATATAAGTTGATCCATTGTAATTGATGATGCAACTAAATTCCCAAAGAGTCATCCCACATTAGATAGTAGCATTCTTCTACTCGACAGAGAGCTAAGGAAGTACACGAACCCAGTCTTTTTCGGAACCACGTTAGAAAATTCTAACTAACTTGGCTGCCAGTTATATGACCGGTGTGGCTAACATCACAAACAAGTTCAAAACTGAAATTTCTTAACAAATGGTAAAAAAGACATCTGACGGATTCACAATTTGTTAGCTGGAAAATCACCATAAGGCTTAATCCATCCAAAACCCAACTTGCTCAACAGTTCTAATGTTATAGGGAAGATTAATGTGGATTAACATAATCAAGGTTCAAAGATTTCAGTATGTATACTAAGTCAATGGTCTTTTTGATAGAAAAATATTAGTATTTTTCTTAATTAATGGTGCCACAAACTGCAAAATAAAAAGTTTTAAGCTTCTTATTTTTTATTTTTTATCTTTTTGTCTTTTTTCCTAGAGGAGAAGAATATGAATCTTGTCAGTATACAACTAAGAGACACCCACCGAACTCCAATTAAAAACCTGACTTGTGCATGGCTAAAGGCAAACTCTACACATCCTCACAGGATCAGACACATGAGATACTTTCAAAGCACATCCAAATTTATACGCAGTGGACAACCTCCTATATGTTTCAACAATGTTAGCAGGCTAATAGCATTAACTAATTCCGCCATGGAGAAATCTTCAAGATAAAAAGTTGTTTCACCTTCTCTCTTTCGAGACTAAGAAGACGAGTTTGAGCTTGTTCGACTTCATCCATTAAAAGATTAACTTCTGATTGTTTTGAAGCTCTCTCCTCCTCTGAGATTACAGAAACAATAGAGTTAACTACAACAAGAGGATGGCCCAATTAACTAATCTTTTAAAAAAGTTTAATGCAAAGTAGCCTGAATTGCTTAACATGTGCCCTGGTGTAATAATAATGAAAAAAAAAAAAAAAAAGACAAGAACTGACAAAGCACTTTAACCTGATAGGGCACGAAGCTCAAACAACTGGCTTTGTGCAAATTCATGCAGTTTCCGCATAGTGGAAACACTTTCTTGAGCTTACCGTAACTGATCTTGCAACATCCGTTCTCTGCCTCATTGCAAGGACAAAAAATGTTATTTCCAAACTAGGATAAAGAAATCATGTCCGCCTAGTAACATGGTATCTTTTCTTCCACCTTTTCTGGGGGAAATAATGTGCATACTCTTCTTAACACTGAGAAACCACCACAAAAGTAAAATGCCCTTGCAAGTTACAGTGAACATGGTACCATTCTTTTAGAACCTCCATTGTTTTCTGGTTCTCTTCAGCCAGATTGCGTTGCTTAATGTCAACAATTTCTTTAACTTTTTCCTCCATCTTAACCAACATCAAATACACAAATCAATACAGCATCAAGAAAATCATGACAGTTTATGCTGCTTGTATACATTTACAATATAACTGTAAGTTTCTTTGACAAATATCCAATATCAAAGAATACCATGAAAGCTCATACCACAATTGATATAGAAAGAATACAGGTTATGCATTATAGATACTGCACAAGGAGCCCATAAAGTGAGAATGATCTTGTAATTGGGGACATACAAAGGAAAAATAGATTTGTCATGCTCACAACTGATTTTTAATACCATTAGCATCTCAATAGATTCAGAGAGTAATTGATTTACTCCTCCAACCTATAATATCCAGGAAACTCAGTATTGGGATGTCATGCATTGAACTAGGTTCATAATTTTTACTACCTTGTGGGGTTAGCCATAAAATTGTCACAGTTAGCTCCATCTGAATTGAGGAATCAAAGGAGTAGTGGGGGCAGCAGTTGTTCTTTGGTTTCATTAGGCAACAAGCATAATAAAATGGCTTACTTAAGGCAACAATTTCAAAATTTTCTCTTAAAATTAGATGGATGCAAAATTGGTGCTAGAGATATACTAAAATATGTTAAAAAATTCATTAATAACAGGGTCTTTCACTTCTTCGAAAAAAATGATAGTATAAAGAAGAATCCTTCTTTTAGTCTCTTCACCATTCTAGAGTCATTTTGTATATGCTAAACCCCATGATGACTTTACTCAATCCTTTACTCTGTTTCGAGAACCATCTTCCACTCGCAATCAATCAAGTTTGGCTTTCATATTCTCAGTAAAACTTTCAGAACCTATCGAGATCCTATTATTTCTCTGCAAAAGTACAACACAATGATGTAATTCTTAATCAAGAAAATAAGTAGCTTCTTGGGGGTCAAAAGAACTGAACTATGCAAGCATAAGATAAGACAATATAGTCCAAGCAAAAACAGAGGATGCAGAAACTGATGATGGTTCACTTGACGAGGACCTCCAGATTGATAGCTGAAACCAAACATAGATTCCTATATAGGAGCCTCTTTGCTGAAGATGTTGATAACTGTCTGTTGCTATTAATTTTGCAGGAGTTAATGCTTCATCATCAAATCTCTATGTGCATATCTCTTCGGTTGCAATTTTGGTTGCTTTCCAATTGCTCTCAGTCAGTGTCGAACTCCAAATGTTTCTAGGAGATGGTCTCCTCGTTTTTGTCTATTTTGGAATCTTTGCTTGGAAAGCTTTGAGAGGTGAAAAGTTGGGCCCGATGCTTCGAGCAAATTGCAAGAAACTTTTTGACATGCTGCATTATCGTCTCCAACTTATTTTGTTTTTTGACAGTATACCAAGGAAACTATTTTGTAATGGAGTAGTACTCCTTATTTATGCTTTATTGATGCTTTTTCATTGTAAAGGAGTAGTATATCCTTTATGGTTTCCAGGCGATACTTGGGAGTTAGTACTCCCCGTTGTATTTGGTCTCTTTTTGGTTTCATTTTAGAAGGGACGGGGGCCCCAAAAAGCTTCCCCACCGCCGGGTGGTTTAATTTATAAAAAGAAGACAATAGAGTCCAAGTATAGTTGATTAAAGCAAGAGGCAAAAAGTTGTCGACCAACGCATAGAGATAATTACCTGTTGTTCCAACTGGCGGGTGCGTTCTTCAAATCTTCTTATTGTTGCCTGTTGATTTTTCAGATGTGTTGATTCAGTGCGGAATTCTTCAAGCTCAACCTTCATCTTTCTGTTTTCAGACTCCAGTTCAGACAGTTTGGCATCCTCCTACACAAAGAGAGAAAAAGATATAAACACGAAAAAGCAAAAACACATGTGACTAGGACGGATCAAAGGTTCATGAGGTCCATATGAACAACACCAGGAAGCAGGCATTTCCAGTGAACAGGCATGGACACCATGATATACATTCTTAAAATATGGAGCATTCATATAAAATGTACACACATTTATGGCTACCCAAAACCATTGGAATCATAAGGGCCCTATGCAAATTGCAACATTTAAACTCAAAAGAGCTTCCTAGATGATGACACTATGATCCAAAGTTTCAAAGATCAATAAAGTCCAGCCTAAATATTTGCTGACACTAACTCATAGATCTCATATTTAGCACAAAGTGGGAATTAGATCATTGTGATTTCATAAGACAAAGTAAGCTCATTCATCAAGCAGGATAAAAGAATTAAATCAGGAGCAACTCACAAAAAGGACAAATATTTTTAAAGCACAGCTCATGGAAAGGGTACTTACTGCAATTGAAGTGAGAACAGGGTAAGGATCTGGTGCTTCATAAAGTTTCTGGTAAATGTTAAGAAAAGCATTTTCTCCAAATTTGGCTCTCTTGGTAAGCTTATCAACCTCTTCTTGATAACCCTTAAGTAATGAGTTGAACAACACTAACTTTTCTTCATTTGAAGCCTTTTTGAAGTCTGTTACATTTTCAAAATGGAGATGAATAGCGTCAGATGATTTATCCATAATCTTCAACAATGGCAAGATGATTATAGAAGCATAAGATATAAGGAAAATGTTTTGGAGGTCAGCAGCTAAGAGACCACAGCATGAAGAAGAAGAATCTCATACAGGAACCACAAAAGAAGTTCCTCTAGTGCTCTCCGCGAGCTTCCTACGGTTTTTCTGGCTGTTCTCCTGGTTTTCTACAATTCTAAGCCCTTGTTCATCCAGGATGGTCCTTTCTTTCTCTAAATCAAAATCTGGAAGGACTGAAATAACATATTTAGTAATGCAAACAACAAACCTTTTCTTTTCTTTTTCTGTTGTGACCCTAACAGATGTACACTGAATCTCTTTATAGTGCCATCCTATCAAAGAATAAATGCAACATAAAAGTCTTCACAAATCATGGATACTTTATTTCAAAGATCATCTTAAAGGCAACTTCTAGATTAATCAGCATCTCCAGTTTAATTCAAGCTGCAAGACAGCAGTTGATCAATATTGTTGACTATGTCGACAACGTTAAGAAAACAGAGAAACGGAAATGTAATGAAAACAATATAACCATCTAAGTTCATCACTAATGCAATGTAAAATTGTTGTGGCAAATGACTACTATAAGGGTGGAAGGAAATAAAATATCCATCAACTTGACGGAAAGAAGCAATTGTAAACCAAAAATAAAGGGCAAACTTGATATTACGCAAGTTGGATATGGGCTGGATCACTTATCAGACTTCATGAGATCTGATAAGTTATCACAAAAATAATCCAAATAGTGTCTGGCCCGTCCAATAAACTCGTGCCGTAGTATTGCAAAGGGAACGCATGAGTAGACTGGTTGGATGGGTCTATCCATCCCAATCACGCTTTGTAATGGGCCTAAGTACATGCCAGAAGTACACAGTAAAATATGCAGCAATATAACTAGATTCGCAGTCAATGATCAGTAAAGGTACTATCCTAGCACATAAACTAAGAAACATAGCAAGAAGTAAGTAGATAATAAGAAAATTGTAAGGAAAAAAAAAAAAAAATTGTGTGAATAGTACCTTTCCAGAAAGTAGCGACAGCATATACTGGGGTAGTGGATGATGATGAATTGGACTTTTCTCTCTCTGATCCTCCTCCTTGTGACCCTTCCATTGTTGCTCTTAATGTTTCACGACTCTCACCCTTCACTTTTATTTACTGCATTCAAATATTAGATACCTCTAAGTCAAAGAGTTGTAAGAGTTGTAATCCTCTAAAATATCTCTACAAAATACAAGTAGAACACAACAACAAAGATGTTTACAGTTTTAACTTAACAAATCAAACACAACCTAGCAGGTAGAGAATTACATCAAATTAGTTAATTAATAAACTTGTTGGATTTTCTTATTCTTGTGCACAGGATCGATCTCACCCTGCACCTTCCGGCTTGTGAAATTTCTATTGGTAATCACAAAGCAAATGAGAATCGAGAAAAGGTCATCCAACGCCCAAGAAAACAGAAAGGTGGTGGCAGAACTCCAAAGAAGAGGTAGAAACAAGAAACAAGAAACAAGAAGATGAAGGAAAGAAGTATAGGAGAAGAAAGCACATACCAGCAGTCGAGACGGGAGAGAATAAGAGGCCAGGTGCTCAGTGTAACACCAGGGCTTTTTTCCCTTTCTTTGGAAAACAAATGTCTAGATCACCAAGTTTCCAGTTATTCCTCTAGTCTCAATTGATTTGTAAGAGGAGCTTGGGTCCCCCCCACCCCATAGGAAAAATATATATAATTCTGGCAGATTTACCAGTTGTGCTCTTTCACAATAGACGACGTAATCAATGGACGGACCTTCCCCTGAACCTGTTTTTCCTGTCTTCTAATTATTTATTTAGATCTATAAATCCTACGTAAATACATGGCCATGGGGTTCGAAGTTAACCATTAACATTATTTACCAATGCGATGCCCAATACCTGTGTTCAAGAGGCGCATGTAAATACATAGATACAAGTATATATAACAGACAAGTTTCAGTTGAAAAATGCCGATTGCATATGCATGAATATTAATTCTTGAAGAAGCTCCTGATAAATTTTCGTTAAAATAATAAGATTGAAAAAATAAATTGAGAAAAACACCAAACAAAAGAAAGGGAAATTTCCGAATCGTACAAATTAGGTAATGATATGATAACCTGAGAGGAGCGGGCAGCGAGGCGACAGAGCAACGCCAACTGAAGAAGAAGAAGAAGAAATGGTTTGAAGTATTTGAGAGAGGAAGGTTCCTTCTCTTTTTGTGATCAGTATGTAGGTTGCTGCTGCTAATTCTGTGATCTGGGATTTGGGATTATGCATTAAAGGGCACATGGAGCACGGCAAGTAATCGTTACGTGCTTAGTGAGATCTCTACTCTGTATTTTTCTGTGGGTTAAATCATTTGATATAGGATAGGAAATGTGTAAGAAATTCAAACCCCTCGCCCCCCTCTCCCAAAAAAATAATTTAATAAAAACAAAACAAATTATCATTCTATATTTTTTAAAATGAAGTAAAAACAATCCTAACATGTTTGCTAAGTTACAAAATAGGTTTTTCTTTTTTTTGGGTAAAATGCAAAAATTCCTCCTATGGTTTTGAAAAAAGTAAAAAAACCCATGTCATAAGAACATAGGGTATATGCTCCATTGTACTTTCTAAGAGTTTGTTTGTGTAGGGTATAAAGTGGGTACATAAGAAAAGTTGAAGTAAAAATGAATATATAAGAAAAATATTTTGATGGTTTGGTGTTAGACTAAGGACTAAGAATTGAAACATAGTGGAGGAGAGAGAGAGCTAATAAGACAAGAAATTGAAATTTTTCATTTTGGGAACTTCCCTCCATTCCTTGCTAACAACTCCCTTTTAATTATGTTGCGCAACAACTATTATTTTCTACTCTAACTAGATGAAAGAAAAGTGTCATACATCCTTTGATTTAGTACTAACATGCAACCCTATTCACTACTAGTTGGATTAGACTTCCCTTTTTTTAGTTCATATATAGGGCTGGTCTCTATGGCCTTCTTTAGGGCCTGGTGACTGGGTTTGAAGGTGGCCTAAGCTCAACAATGTATGCAAGCCCAGTTGTATCAATTTCGGTCCATTGGAATCAGCCTTGTCCACAAGGCTAGAGTGTGGGAATTGGGCTATGAAATTCTCCAGCGGTTCCCAAGTGGCTTCTGCCTCAGTCTGCTTGTGCCATTGAACCAGAATTTCTTTAGTTTGCCTTAGATCTTTTGTGTAGAAAGGAGAGTCCAAGATTTTAGATGGCACATCAGTCGGCAGGGTTTGTCGGACAGTTGCGGCAAGGGAGCAATTAGAGTCGGGGGATCTCCAAAGCATGATTTGAGGAGTGACACATGAAAAACTAGATGGATTCTTATGGTTGGTGGTAGCTCCAATTCATTAGCAACACGAAATGGTCTGAAATACCTATTGCCGAGCTTTTGGTATGAGCGGCGCTCCACTAATTGCTGGCGATATTGTTGTAACTTGAGGTAGACCCAATCCCACTTCGAATTCCCTATCAGACCATTTTTTCTGTTTCTTTTTTTTTTTTTTTTTTTGCTTAGTTTGTCATGCATTATCTTGCCTTGTGTAGGTTTGAGCAAAGGACCTGAAGGATTCATTAAGGGTGTTGAAGGGATTTATCAAGCGAACTTATATTTGAGTTTTTCGACGAGTAAGAAGGGAGGGATGGCGGGTTTTGCCATAGAGAGCTTGGAAAGGCGGCATGCCAATCGCACTGTGGAAGGAAGAGTCGTACCAATACTCCGCCAAAGGAAGGAACTTGACCCACATTTTTAGGTTCATTGCAAACAAAGCAGCGCAGGTGTCTCAAGGCAACAATTGAGGACCTCGATTTGTCCATCCGGCTGAGGATGATAAGCACTCGCGGTCACTGACAATCACCCTAGGTATGCCGTGTAAATGGTATATTTCTGTGAGAAAAGCCGAGGGCAAGCTAACAACAGTGAAATATGTTGGAAGGGTGACGAAGTGTGCAAATTTGGTGAGTTGATCCACCACCACCTAAATTACCATTTTTTCAGATGACGAACGCAAATGTGTGATAAAATCCATGGAGATTTCCTCCCAAACTTGGCTAGCAATCGGAGTGGTTGAAGGAGACCATAAGGTATTTAGGTGGAGTACTTGCATTGGTTACACACCACACATTTAACCACAATTTTCTTAATGTCATCCTTCATTTTTAGCTAATAGAGTCAGTTGCTAGTCTGGATATAGTAGCTTTGACACTCGATTTACCTCCCAGTGGAACTTGACTATGAGCTTTGGGGTCAAATTAGACTCACGTGGAATAAGCAGACAATGTATAAAATATAGGAGGCCATTTCACAACAAATAACAGGGTTTGTGAGATATATGTTGGGATACCTGAGAGATAAAATCTTTTCCAAGCTGATGTTGAGCATAGAATTGGTGAAGGGCAGTGATAAATATAAGGAAATGGAGCTGACTGGAAGGAAGGAAGGTATCCTTGATAATGCGCCAGCCATAATGTTTCCCTTTTCTATTTTGTAGTGTATCTCATAGTCATAGCCAATCAACTTTGAAAGTCACTTCTGTTGCTCAGGAGTTTGTATAATTTGTGTCATTAATTTCCTTAATGCTTTTGTGATCCGTGTAAATGCGGAAAGGCCTACCTAATAGATATTGTCGCCATTTCTTGATAGCCTCGGTGATGGCATATAGTTCCCGGACGTAGGCCGATTTGAGGGCTCATCATTTTGCTAAAGAAACAGAGAGGGTGGTTGTTTTGGGATAGAACAACACCTACTGCCAATCCCAGAGCATCCTTGGTGACATTAAAAGGAGCTGATAAATTAGGCTACGCCAAAATCGGTGGAGAACAAGGGAGGCTTTCAGACTTTCAAAGGCCAAGTTGTTGTAGAAGACCAAGCGAATGCCCGCGCTTTGAGCAAATCTGTGAGAGGGCCGGCGATGGTGGCATAGCCCCTCACAGACCGTTGGTATAAACCTGCCAAGCTTAAGAAGGCACTCAAATCTATACTAGATTGAGGGGTGGGCCATGAGTGTATATTTTTTCTTTTTTTAGGTAGTTTATTATGGAATAAAAGAAATAAGAAATTTTCTTTTGCTAGATGTAAAAAATATAGTCAATAAAATAAAAAATTAAATGGATAAAGAAATATTGGGTTCCATCGTTTCTGTGGTTACTTCTTAAACGGTGAGGTCTTCTCTATACACAGGAGCATTTACTTCATTTAATCAATATTTTTGGAAACTTGTATAATTCACACCACACTCTTTGGCTCTACCTATGAATTAACCAGTGACAGGTCTTTCACAATCAAACCCACTTATATAATAACGGTATTTAATTGTGAAAGTTAGCTAGGTAGCTGACCTCTGTAGTTTGTTCTTGACTGAGTAAGAACGTTGTTTTTATGTTTTTTTTTTAATTTCAACAAATTTGCTCCGATTAATGGATAATCATTTACTACCAATAGAGAATTGCTTCTCATCTTAAATTCAGGTGATTGGGTTTGCACCAATGGACACCATAAACTTTATACATAACAGTGGGATTGATTTGCTTATCTTAGATAGCGAATGGAGTTCCTCTTTCATTCTATCTTATTCATTGGTACTCATCATTCATACTAAAAAAGCGGGTTTCTTGCTTTTTTTTGAAGTTTTGTGGGTCAGGTTGCACTCCATGAACCGAAATAACGTGCCATAAGTAATCAATAGATAGCATATTGAAAGTGCATTTGGAGAACTTAGCAATTAATTACTGAGCAGTGACTCCAATATCAAAGTAAATGTGAAAAGGATTTTTATCCAAGTAATATTATAAACCAAGATACATAAAAAAAATGATAACGAACCTTCAAAGATAAGATCGTAGCAAATTATTCATCGCCGATTGGAATGTCGAGGGGGCATTTCTTAAGCCAAAGGGCATGATGAGAAATTTATAATGGCCATCAATGGCTCGAAAAGCCATTATGAGTATACTCTCCGAAAACATACGGATTTGGCGGTAGCCAAATCGTAAACCGATTTTGGAGAAAAATTAGGCACCATGGAGCTCGTCAATGAGCTCATCCACCATAGCAATAGGAAACAATCCTTAACTGTGATAACATTAAGGGCGTAATAGTCGGGGCAAAATTGCTAAGAGTCGTTTGTCTTTCTAACAACAACATCGCAGATGAATTAGGAATAGTACACGGGTATATGAGGCCATCCTTCAACATCTCCGCAATTTTTTTCCATCACTTCCTCTGGCATTGGAGGTAACGATATGGCCTAATGTTGATGGGGTTGGAGTGGGGTAGTAGGTGTATATGATGATCACGTGGGCGGCAAAGAATGAGAAGTGGAAAAACCTGCTTAACAATATTGGACAAGCTGGGCCGAGTCTGCGAGAAAGACATTGATGGTTGTAGAGTCAGTAGGTGAAAGAGTAGTTTGGCTGTTTGTGGATGGTGTGGAAGGGCCTTTAATGTGGATCATGGCAATGACATGCAAGAAAGTAATGGAATCGGTAGAAAGTAGCCGACATAGTTGATGGAAAGTGGTGGAGGAGATAACGGAACTGTCCCCTTTAATGGTGATCATAGAACCATGGTGGTGGAATTGCATAGATGGTAACTGAAATCCAAAATGAAGGACTCGAGGCATTGAAGCCATTGTACACCCAAGACGACATCAACCATTTGAATAGGGATAAGGTAAATGGAATGGTAAAAGTGTGATGTTAAATAGCCAAAGGAACAACCTCACAAATGCTGAAACAATATAAAGAGGTGTCGTTGGAAACCATTACAGCAAACAATGGAATAGTATCAATGGAAAGTTGAAGGTGGTGAGCAACTCATGGTTGAAGGATGTTGTGCAAGCTACCCTAATCAATGAGTACGCTGATAGGTAATCTTTTAATGTTGGCACAGACATGAAGAGTGCGTGGAGAGAGAGAGCCAGAAATGGCACTTAAAGCTAGTTAGAAATGCTGGTGCAAAGAAAGAGAAGTTCAATTGTGCAATGGGACTTGAGGAGGATATGAGACACTGTGTCATGGAGATGTAGGATGTGGGTCATCAGGAGGTAAAAATGATATCAGGTTTTCCCATTTCTTCCTCCCATAGAAGGAGGAGAAATTATTTAGCCTTGCACTGGTGCCCTAAATGGAATTTCTCATCACAGTTAAAACATAGGCCCTTGGCCCGTCTTGTTTATATTTCGGTTGGTATTATAGGTAGTAGTGCTCGAGGCTAGGCTAGTGGAAGTGCGAAGTGTGGTGGGAGGGTAGGTAGTAATGCTAGTAACTGGGCTGTTGGGCGGCAGAAAGTAAGTGTAGCAGATGATAAAGGACAAGCCAGGTATGACTGATTAGCCAATTTTGACTCCAAAAGCTTTGCAAGGCCGATGGCTTTGGAGATATTACCTAAATGAAGGACAACCATTTTATGCTGAATATCTAGCAGAAATCCCAACAAAAAGCAATTACGATGGAATCGGGAGAGAGACCCGCGACTCTATTACATAGATGTTCAAACTCCAATTGATAATCCGTAATAGAACTCAGCTGCCTGACTTTATAAATCTTGGTGGTGGTTCTCATAAGACAATGGGCCAAAATGTAACTCTAGTGCACTAAGAGAGTCTGGCCAAATGGTGAGAAGGTGGTTGTTATGCATCCATTTAAACCATCTAGAGTGTTCCCAATCATATAACAAGAAACAGGCCAAAAGGCGTTGCTTGGTCGGTATGGAGTAGTAGGTGCAAAATTACTCGGCTTGAAAAACCCAATCAAGTGGGTTAGAGCTATCAAATCGAGGCAGTTGTAGCTTTGGCGGCAAGGGTGGAGCATCAATTTATGTAGGTGTGGGCATTAAGGCAGGATATGAAGGAGGAGTGACAAGATGCTTTGAGTTAGAAGAGGAGGTAACATTAGTAAGCTTGAGTTGAAGGTCAGTCATTGCGCCCAAGGTTGAATCATGCCTAGCATCCATGGTGGAGCGGAGGTCCTACACGATGGCCAGGAGTTATGCCACCAAGTCTTGGATGAGTTGAAGCTCCGTTTGTGATTGCTAGGAAGTAAAAGCACTAAGTTGTTAGACTAAGGGCCAAGAATTGAAACAGAGTGGGGGAGAGAGAGCTAATAAGACAAGAAACTAAAACTTTTTGTGATTGAATTCCCCTACACTCCTTGCTGACAACTCCTTTTAATTTCGTTGCTCAACAACTATTGTTTTCTACTCTAGCTAGATGAAAGACAAGTGTCATACATCCTTTGATTTAGTACTAACATGCAGCCCTATTCACTACTTCTTGGATCGGACTTCCCTTCTTTTAATTCATATATTAGGTTGACCTATGTGGCCATCTATTAGGTCTGGTTACTGGGGTTGAAGGTGGCCCAAGCTCAACAATGTGTACAGGCCTAGTTGTATCATTTGGTTAAGGAGAATAGTTGGAGAGAAAGTAAAACTAGATGTGTATGAAACTCTTTCGAGGTTCAATTTTATTTTCATCTAAAATTAGGAGAAAAATGTGGAAGTTTAAGGCAAAAAAGATAAAAAAAATGCATATTTTATTTAAATTTGAATTCTTTATTTGAAGACATTGGTAGTAATTTTATTTATTTAAATTGAATAGTTTCAATACTCATTTTGATGAATATTTTTATTCTTGTTTAATGAATTATTTTTCATAATAAGGTTTTAAAAATTTTGATATACTAAAATTATTTTAGTATAATATAACTTATTTATTTTCTAATACAAAATGAAGAGAAAGGGTTAATCAGTAAAATAATTATAAAAATTAGTATTTTCTTCTCAGTCTCTTTTTTCTCGTACCAAACAAGAGAAAATATTTGAGATTTAGTCACATTCTAATTATGTCAAACAACTTGAAGAAAAAGTATTATTCTTTCCCTCCCTTTACCTTTTCACTTATCATCACCATTTCTTCTCACTTGAACAAAACAAACCCTGAAATACTAATATAATTGAATTTTGAGTGATTGGACCGTTATTTCCTTATTTCTTATAATTGTTTGATGTGTGTTAGTGAATTTTGATCTTTGGATGTTATAAACTATTCATAACAATTTGATTTTAAATTTTAAGAATCAAGGGTACAAACTGTAAGCTTTTCAAATTTAAATATTATATTTAAATAATATAGGATAAATAAATGATGAATAATGACAACCAGCTAATCATAAATTCTTTAAGATCAAGGGTCCATATTAAAAAAATTGAGTTTATAATTTTATACTATATAAGTTTGTATAATAAATAAATATATTTAGCCATTATATATAAAATAAGGGTGAATAGCAATTTACCCTCCTCTAATATTAAAAATGAGCAAGCTCTTCCCGATGAAAAATAAATAGCAATTTACTCCCTGTGTTTTAAAAAATGAAGCAATTTACCTCCTTAAGTATTTCATTTTCTAAAAATAGGAGGGGAGGGGGATAAATTGCTACATTTCGAAAAATACAGGGGGATAAATTGCTATTTTATTTTCATAAGGGGGATGTTTGCCTATTTTCTATAACACAGGTAGGTAAATTGCAATTTACCATATAAAATAAACAATAGTAAATATATAAATGTGATATACATATATAGGCACAAGAGATGGCAATCACCGTTGTCACATCTGGACAACAGCTATGGCCGTCATTACCCCATAATTCGCTTTTTTTGTCGCCCAAAGAAGGAGAAGGCCTTCTCCTTACGCTCACAATCTGGCAGGAGAAGGGTGGCCCTTCTCCTTCTCTGGGCAGAAGCTCCCTGTCGCCCAGTGGCCATCGCCGCCATCTAAAGATGCGACGACGACTGTCATCGCCTATATATATTATATAAAACTAATAAAACTTATTTAAAATTTAAATATTTGTAACTTAAAAAATATTTTTTTATTCATATAAATATATAATTTTTTGTAACTTTTTATTTATAAATAAATTTATATACTAATTTACTAAAATAGTAGTATACTTGTGAAACTAAATAATAACATTAATTAATAATGTATATTGTAAATAAATAATAATAAAACATCTTTTATTTTTTAAGAAATTATAGTAAAAGTTTAACTAATATAATTTATTGCTATTTGTTTAAAGTCAAATTGCAATTATTAAATGCCGCTTGTGCTATTTATATTAGAAATTAGATCGATTTTGACATTCTCGCTTGCTAAAAGTGGGTGGGAAAAAAAAAAAAACTTTAGTGCTCGTATGTGGACTAGTAAAATATCCTACTCCCCGTCAAAAAATTGAAAGAATGGAGTTTTCTATGTTGAATTATATATATCACAGGGGGTCTTAAGCCTAACTTTTTTAATATAGGGTCGTTTTTTGCAACTTCATAAAAATACAATGTGGATTTTTGCATTTTACCCTAATTTTTTTAGAAAAATTTTAATCTAAAATTAAAATAATATTTATTCCCTTATTTAAAAATTGTTGGATCTTGATTTCAATCCATGGTGTAAATTTAACTAATAAATCAACAACGTATACTTTATTTAATTTGAATCAATGATTTATATTTAAATAAGTATACAACTAAAGTTATATACATTGGATAACAAATAAATTTGAATATATGAGTATGTTTATATATCTATATATATTTATATATATATAGAGAGAGAGAAAAGGGGAGGGGAGCAGGAAAGAGGGGAAAGGACGACGTGGTTGGGGAGAAAATGTATATTTATATAATAAGTTGAATATATTAGTCTATTTATATATCTATATATATATATAGAGAGAGAGAGAGAGAGAGAAGGGGAGGGGAGCAGGAAGGAGGGGGAAAGGACGATGTTATTTGGGAGAAAAGAGGGCAGTGAAAAATCTGGGGAGAAAGGAAAGGAGGGGGCGGCAGTAGTGTTGAAGAGGACGGGGAAGGGCAAGGGGGCATGACAAGGAGGGTGGGTGGGAGTGTCCATGGTTCATCAGTTCGACGAAGTAAGATAATATTTTATTATATATATTAATATTTTTATATATAAATATATATTTATGTATTAATATATTAAATATATATAATAGTACTTTTGAGAGAAAATGGTGATATTTTTGCTGAAAATTCAAAGAATCAATATACGCAAACAGCACAAAGACAAAAAACGAATACCCAGAAAGAAATAAATAGAAATGAAACAAACAACTAAACATTGTCAATATTTAGAATTCTATGGAAAGCTTGCCTTGTCGCATCTTGACGCTCAGCATCCAGATAACGATTCTGCAAGCATGCTTAGTAGCCAAGAACACGAGCCATGTGAGCATTAGTAGGCAGGTCTGTGTTCTAAAACATCAACTTGTTACGAGCCTACCGTAGAAACTAACAAACGAGAAAGACACGACATAAACCATCCTTATCCATATTCCTGTATAACGCTCGGAGCCAAAGTTCCGGGTTATTGTGAGCACACTACCACTGACTATAAGGGAGACTAGAAAGTGCCCACACCAAGCGAGGATAGTGACAACGAAGAAGGACATCCTCGACTTCATCACTACACCAAGGACAACCATCGTCTATCCGAACACCACATGGTGCCAAGCGAGCTGCTGTAGACAACGCCTCATGAAAGATTTTCCATGCAACACAGTTGCACCTTTGGGGGAACAACTGCTCACCAGATACATTCGAACAGTGTGAAGACGACGACGAAGCTCCAGAGGTGCCCCAAGTACCACCTTCTTTGATCATGACGAGATAAACGCTACGCAAGGAATAGCACCCGTGTTGCTCGTAATGCCACCTAAGAGCATCTGGGCGTCCACGATTCGTTGGAATATTCAAAATCAACTCCACATCCTTAGGTTTGAAGATAGTCTCAACTAGAGCCTCGTTCTAATCCCCTCCATCAAACAAAGAAGCCACTGTTTCATTAAAAGGAAGTTGATTGGGAGTAGTAATGACTAAAAAAGAAACGGGCCTAGGAATCTAACGACCTGACCACATATAAATCGACGTTCCATCTCCAATCTGCCATTTAGACCCAAGAAGTATCACAGTTTGCGCTGCCAGAATGCTCCTCCACGTGAACGAGCTCACTTGACAAACCTGAACAGTGAGGGAATCGGATGTGGGGAAGTACTTGTGTTTGAGCATGCAACTAGTAGGTTGTGCGAATGGAAAACAATCCGCTAAAGTTTCTTGGCGAGCATCGCAAGATTAAAAGTACACAATTTTCAGAACAAGTCCCCCCTCCTCTTTGCGAGCACAAATTTTATCCCAAGCAATCCAATGAATTTACCGTACCTCTTTGTTGTGCCAGAAAAAATCCGCAATCATGCTTTCAATGTCCTGGCAGATAGAGTGTGGCACCATGAAGCAGCTCATCACAAATGTTGGCATCGTTTGGACGACCGATTTAAGCAAGATTGCCTTCTCCGCTTGTGATAGATTTTTACATTTCCAACTTTGGAGCCGAGAGCACACCCTATCTTTAATGTTAAAAAAACCTCCCGTTTCGATCATCCGACAACTGTTGGCATGCCCAACTACTTCTCGTTTTAGCCTCCACTGGGACCCCAAGGATTCCAGCAAGGGCCTCTCATCCTAAACTCGGAGCATTCTTGCAGCAGACTAAAAAAGATTTTTTAAGGTTAACTTTAAGGCCCGAGACCACCTCTATTTTGCCCAATATACAGTGAATGTGATGCATAACCTCTTACAAGGCTTGATAGAAGAGCAACATATCATCCGCGAAAAGTAGATGAGAGATCCGAGGCCCTCCACGACTTACCGCCACCCCATAAATTACACCAGTTGCTTCGGCTTGACTCACGAGATTACTAAGTACCTCTACACAAAACAAAAATAGGTAGGGGATAGGGGGTCTCCTTGATGGAGCCCCCGTTGTGGATAAAAGTAACCATTTTCTGATCCTAAAGCATAACCGAGTAAGAAACAATGGACACAAAATAACAAATAAGAGATAAAGGAAGAATGAAACCTAGTCTAGCAAGCACTCTCCTAGGGAAGATCCATTCTACTTGATCATAAGCCTTACTAAGGTATAACTTAATGGCGACATGACCCACCGAACCCCAGTCCTTATGTGCTAAGTAGTGATTGACTTCATAAGCAACTAAGACATTATCAGTAATAAGTCTAACAGGTAAGAAGGCGGATTGGGTTTCAGAAATAATGCAAGAGAGAAACGGTTTGAACCTATTAGCTATCGCTTTAGAAGCTACTTTATAAGTAGTGTTACAGAGGTAGATAGGACGGAAGTGGTTCATAGTTTCAAGACTGGGGCACTTGGGTATAAGTGTTGAAATAGGTGATCAAAAGCCTATTAGATTGACTATTTTGAGAACCATTCAAGCAAATTTTATTTATGTAATATTGTCCCGATGAATATGGTAAGTATTCGTTTCCGGCACATGTGTCTGTTTTGCTTGCCAAATTATATCAAGCATTGCTTGGACATCACAACAGATACCCATAGACCACATTAACAATCATGCAACAGTTGGACTGCGCATTGAATGGCAGTCATGAAACCAACTGTTTAGGCTTGAGTCTGAAATGTTTCAAGTTGAGGACCTCGAGACTAGGCATTGAGAGTCCTACTAAGGCTTGCATTAAGAGTCGCATTTATTTGATGAGTGTCATGTTTCATCGGCGATAGACGTGGAATGTTTATGCGATCTTAATGGGTTGATTGACTAGGTGCCGAATTGTGACGTCCGTAAAATTTTTCACATAATTAGGAGATTAATTGATAATTATTTAAAAATTTAAAATTAATTATAAATAAATTATATATTAAAATTGGGATATAATAAAACTTGAACGGATTACTTTGGACTTCGTTATAATTTTTGAAAGTAAATTATATTAATTAGAAAATTAGAAAGCACGCAATGGTAATTATTAAAAATATAAAATATAAAAAAAGAAAAAGAGAAAGAATGAAATGAGGAATTGGTGGCACAAGACCATGCGGGTACAAAGCCCCACCCAAGCTACCGCCTCACTCTCTCTCTCTCTCTATTTTATAAATTTCATGGACAAAAGTAAAGGAAACTCTATTTCCAATTTCGACTTCGCTGCAACTTTGAAACAGGTAAGAATTTGTTAAGTTAAAATTATTAGTAATTATTTAAGTGGAGTATTTTACGATTCTGGCTATTTAAATTAATGTCGAAGTAAATATCACATTTGATATAAAAATGATATAGTTAGTTAAATTAAATTATTAAATTTGTTAGATTTAATTATTATTATAGTTAATTTACACAATTCCATCGAAATGATTAACCAAATATGTAATTCTAGGTATTATTGTTTAATTAAATTATATAATAATGATAAATTGGTAGAAAATTTATAGAAATATTCTGAAAATTATAATTGAGAAATATTATGTTATTAAATAGGGAAAAAGAGGTTTAACAATACTCTAATTTAGGGATGTTATTAAAAACGACAATTATATATATATAAGGTGTTTGATTAAATAAATTCTTAGGAATTAGTTGATAAATTAAATATATATTTGAGAAGCTTAGAAAATATAGTCATTTAAAAAAAATGGAAAATGTATTTGGACTTTAATATAAATGAAATATTAAAATATTGTTAAAAAATATAGGAACATTATATAATATCTTATTTAGAGTTTATAATATTCTAAATATATTGATTATATGTATAATATCATATTATAGGGCGTGACGACAAAATAGAGGATTGAGCAGTCCCTTGTGAAATGGAAGCATTTTGGGATTTAAGGTAAGTATAGCCAATTGAGTTTATATATATATTGATATGTTTGGTATTATATATATTTGCTTCCTATATTTGATGGTGAACTTGGCTTAATATTTATATACATGGATTTTATATATTGGTTCTTGTATAAGTAGCTGTGGACTATTTGTTATATTACCTTAATATCGGTAGAATTGCTACTATGTGTCATATATGCTTGTAATGAATGAACGTGAGAGTGGTATGATTATGTGATCGTATAATTGATTGTTGTATAAAATCGAATCAAGAAGTTATTACTGAGTAAGTAATTATTACAGAGATTAGAATGATGATCGTGAATTGAAATAAAAAATGGTACTTACCTAATTGAGAACATAGTCAATGGTTACGATAATGTGATTGATGATGTAATATGAAAAATATATGAGTTTAGTTAGGTACCATGGCGCGTAGGGTACCAGGGTATTCCGAGTAGTGGGAAATATCTTGTGCTTTTAGCTTCACACTGAGGTGGGTGGGGATACCATGCTTTTTGTGATGTCAAGTGTTGATATTGCTACATACTGGAGTAGAGAGTGCGAGATATCACATACAGCGGGTATCCTGTGCTATATATGATATGACGTTGATGAGATGATGATAATAGCCAGTGAAATCATTGATTAATGCACTCTAATTAGAGTAAGTATGGCCTTTAGTTAATAAACAATAACGTCAAATATTGATTGATGTACAGTCATGGGCATACATTATTCCTTAT